>NC_091401.1:26363700-26636200 GCF_032191515.1 Phaenicophaeus curvirostris
TGCCATTAGATGGAAGGCTGTGGTCTCTACCACCTCTAAAGCTCAGTCATTTTATTCACGCATAGTGTGTCACGGACTAGGTGTAATTTTAAAGACTGTATGTGGTATTTCAGTCTCTTCAGTGTACGCTTCAGTGGGAAACGGCATTTGAGAAGAGGTTTGCCAAGAAGCCTTGTTGAAGCATCCTTACAACACTACGGGCACGTCTAACACCTGCCCAGTAGCAAAGCATTTTGCGTGTGATAATATTTTCAGGTCACTTCCCATCACACTTTGCTTCGTTGGCAGTGGAGCTTACCCCTAAGAAAATGAGTGTTCAAGCAAAGTCACTAATTATTTGGAAGCCTAGCGCATTGTTCTCTGAAACTGGGGGTTTGGCAGGCTTTGAAATGTTCCCAAGTCCTGCTTTTTTTTCATTGCTTTCCTGCTTATTTCTTGCTCTTCAGGCTCCACAACCAGCTACTACGCTGTGGCCGTCGTGAAGAAAGGGACGGGCTTCACAATAGATACCTTGCAGGGCAAGACCTCCTGCCATACAGGCATGGGCAGGTCTGCCGGCTGGAACATCCCGATCGGGACACTCCTCCACCGGGAAGACATCAAGTGGGATGGCAAAGAGTCAGCCTCCATCGAACAAGGTGAGGAGGGAAGAGCGAGAAAAAGGGGCTGATGCTCAGCTGGGGGTGGTGGTACCAGCGATCCTGCTCAACTTTCTGCAGAGGTGGCTCGCAGAGCAGTTGAGTCACTGACGTTCCTGATGCCACAAGAAGGATGTTGAGGCTCTGGAGCGAGTCCAGAGAAGAGCAACGAAGCTGGTGAGGGGGCTGGAGAACAGGCCTGATGAGGAACGGCTGAGAGAGCTGGGGGTGTTCAGCCTGGAGAAGAGGAGGCTGAGGGGAGACCTCATTGCGCCCTACAACTCCCTGAAAGGAGGTTGTGGAGAGGAGGGAGCTGGGCTCTTCTCCCAAGGGACAGGGGCAGGACGAGAGGGAATGGCCTCAAGCTCCACCAGGGGAGGTTTAGGCTGGACATTAGGAAAAAATTCTTCACAGAAAGGGTCATTGGTCCCTGGCAGAGGCTGCCCAGGGAGGGGGTTGAGTCCCCTTCCCTGGAGGGGTTTAAGGGACGGGTGGACGAGGTGCTGAGGGACATGGGTTAGTGATTGATGGGAATGGTTGGACTCGATGATCCGGTGGGTCTCTTCCAACCTGGTGATTCTGTGATTCTGTGATCTCCTCCCTTCCAAAAAGTGAATTTTAGACTAACTTTTGCTTATTTCTCATCCATAGCGGTGGCCAATTTTTTCTCTGCCAGCTGCGTGCCAGGTGCCACAAGTGAACCAAAACTGTGCCGTCAGTGCAAAGGGGACTCAAAAACCAAATGCTCCCGCACGGGGCCTTATTCTGGATATTCTGGAGCTTTCCAGTGAGTATTAACTATCTTTCCTTCAGTTTAGCCTTGACATATGCGAGTTTTCATTGCAGCAGGGAGGGCTGCACTGTAATCCTGAGGGCACTGAATTCATAGAACCACTGGGAGAGCTGGTGATTAAAGATGCAGTTAGACATAACCAGCAGGCACGGAGCGGGAGGTGAGAGAGGCAGCAGGGATCCATGGGCCAAGGCTCTGCAGCGGGACCGCGACAGGCTGGATCCATGGGCCAAGGCTCTGCAGGGGGACCGCGACAGGCTGGATCCATGGGCCAAGGTTCTGCAGGGGGACCGGGACAGGCTGGATCCATGGGCCAAGGCTCTGCAGGGGGACCGGGACAGGCTGGATCCATGGGCCAAGGTTCTGCAGGGGGACCGGGACAGGCTGGATCCATGGGCCAAGGCTCTGCAGGGGGACCGGGACAGGCTGGATCCATGGGCCAAGGCCAATTGTACGAAGTTGCACATGACTGAGTACTGGATCCTGCACTTGGGTCACAACAGCCCTGTGCAGCTCCAAAAGCAGGTTCAAAAAGCTGTAGAGGTGGCACTCTGGGACACGGTTCAGCAGGCACGGGGCGTTGGGCTGATGGTTGGGCTGGATGAGCTGAAAGGGCTTCTCCAATCTTCATGATTCCAGGATTCTCTTTGCAGTTTTGCACAGACTCAAGGTCACACCCCATTCGTGTTGTGCCAAGTCTAACGGGGCTTCTCTACAATTACATTTTCTTCCCTGCCAGCGTAGCTTTGTCCGGGGGAAGATGCCTGCTCTGCAGTTGCAGTTTGTGACATTTGCTGTGACAGGAGACAGGGACCTGCCACGTCTGGGTTTTTAACATCTCTTCTGTTCCTCCCACCTGCAGGTGTCTGAAGGACGGAAAAGGAGACGTGGCTTTCGTGAAACACACAACCGTTCTAGGTAGGACTGCAAGATCGCTTGTTTCTCTCCATGTTTGTTAATCTATTTGTATCTGCATCCTTTCTTACATGCCTGGATGTCTAGTCTAGGTGCTACTGCCACATAAATCCTCTTAGTTAGGTAGGACAGAGGCAGAGATGGTCTTTCTTCCACTGGCACGGGTGTTCTCCTCCCTGAGCTGCCTTTGTATGACCCCACAACCATTGCAAAGGGGGAGCACACAAGCTGTCTTCTGAAAAGAATTCTCTGAGCTTCTGCAGAGATAAATTAATTACAAAGCTGCCCCAGAGAGGCTTTTTTTTTTTTTTTTCTCTCTTTTTTTTGTCTGTTTTCACTGTGATGCAATTCATGGTTCCTCCCTTCTGCCAGAAAATGCTCCAGATGAGAAGGACGATTACGAGCTGCTGTGTCTGGATGGCACCCGTGCACCCGTGGACAAGTACAAAGCCTGTCACTGGGCCAGGGTGCCTGCTCATGCTGTTATGGCTCGAGATGATAACAAGATCGAAGACATCTTGACCTTCCTCGCAAGAGCACAGGTATGGCCAAGCCCTCCTTTCCTTCCCCAAGTATCCCCTCTTCTTTCCTCTGGCTTTGCTTGCTCTCTGCAGCTTCCCAAGAGCTTCGTTTCAGTGCTGGCCTCTTCTCCCAAGGGACAGGGGACAGGATGAGAGGGAATGGCCTCAAGCTCCACCAGGGGAGGTTCAGGCTGAACATTAGGAAAAAAATTTTCACAGAAAAGGTCATTGGACACTGGCAGAGGCTGCCCAGGGAGAGGGTTGAGTCCCCTTCCCTGGAGGGGTTTAAGGGACAGGTGGACGAGGCGCTGAGGGACATGGGTTAGTGATTGATGGGAATGGTTGGACTCGATGATCCGGTGGGTCTCTTCCAACCTGGTGATTCTATGATTTTTTCCTTCGTGGCAGGAAAAATTTGGTGATGGCACAACTGGCAGCTTCCACCTCTTTGGGCCACCTGGCAAGAAGGACGCAACCTTCAAAGACTTGCTTTTCAAAGACTCTGCTATACGCCTGAAGCGCATCCCCGCGCTGATGGATACCCAGCTCTACCTGGGCTTTGAGTATTACAGCGCCATCCAGAGCATTCAGAAAGGTAGGTGGGACAAGGAATAAGACTGATTCCAAGGTCAAAATAACATCATCGTTGCACCAACAAAGGTGGAAAAGTCGACATATGCTACCCCTTGGCCCTTCACTGTGATAGCCACAACAAAAATTGCTGCATTGTCAAAGCTGCAGCTTAGAAAAGTCATTTCTGGGACATTAGAGGAAGGAACATCCTGAGACACCAAGTCCTGTATGGGCACCTGGAAGGAAGCAGTGTCCTTTATTTCCATCTAGACTCAACAAGCCTTTACTGATATCCTAGCTGGTGTTTTGAGAGTCAAACTTCCTACAAATGACCTCTAAAACCCACATAAAAGAATCATCCTTGTACTCACACCAGCCCAAGACTTATTAAAGGGTTTACTGCCTCCATTGTCACTGGAGGTGTCCAAGGCCAGGTTGGATGGGGCTTGGAGCCCCTGATCCCATGGGAGGTGTCCCTGCCTATGGCAGGGGTGGCACTGGATGGGCTTTGAGGTCCCTTCCAACCCAAACCATTCTATGATTCTAAACAAAACCATCTTGCCCTGGGCAGCAGGAGGTTGGTGTGTACAGATGGTTTCATGGCTGAGTCCCGTGAGGTGCCATGTGTAGCCTTACACTTCGACAGGGCTCTAGGCTTATCTTCTTTTTCTCGCTGGTGGTTTTCCAGATCAGTTGAACTCCAACCGCAGAGAAAACAAGACGCGGTGGTGTGCAGTAGGCAAGAAAGAGAAGACCAAGTGTGACTTCTGGAGTGTGGTGAGCAACGGCGAGGTGGAGTGCACCGTGGCAGAAAGCAACGATGACTGCATTATTAAGATCATGGTACGGCTTTGTTCCCCCACTTCTTCTCTGGGTGAACCTCTGTGATGAAGAGCAGCGTTGCTTCTTTCAGCCTGGGAATTGATGGGGCGGGGAGGATAGATTTGAAAATGTTGGGAGGTTTGCAAAAAATAGCAGTGGGCAGAAAACAACCTCATCCCAGGGAAAAGGCCAGATTAACATATCCTCTGCTGCGAGAACAGGCTGAGGGAGTTGGGGCTGTTCAGCCTGGAGAAGAGAAGGCTGTGGAGAGACCTCAGAGCAGCTTCCAGCACTGAAAGGGGCTCCAGGAGAGCTGGGGAGGGGCTTTTTACAAGGGCATGGAGTGAGAGGACAGGGGGAAATGGATTTAAATTGGAAGGGGGAAGATTCAGATTAGACATTATGAAGAAATTCTTCACAATGAGGGTGGGGAGTCCCTGTCCTGGGTTGCACAGAGCAGGGGTGGCTGCCCCATCCCTGGAGGGGCTCAAGGCCAGGTTGGATGGGGCTTGGAGCCCCTGATCCAGTGGGAGGTGTCCCTGCCCATGGCAGGGGTGGGACTGGGTGGGCTTTGAGGTTCCTTCCAACCCAAACCATTCCATGATTCTATGATATTTTTTAAAAATTATGGGACAGTGTTCTTTTTTGAGGTTTATCAAATAAAAAGCAGTTTTCTGGTGTGAAGTAACTTTTTATTATTTGGAAAAGGAAGGTAAAAAGCAGAGAAAAATAGTTGCCTGCATAGAAGAGGAATGATTCCATAGCATAGACTGGTGGGAGCTCAGGGGGCTGAGTCAATACCATGAAGAGAGCACAAATTGCAAACTGGAAAGGTGAGACAAGGAAGTCTGGTAGAGAAGCAGGGAAGCAAGCTAGGGAAGACGGACGACTGCACCTGCAAGAGTCTGGGGAGGGGAGCTGCTGCTGGAGGTGGTCACAAGCGCATGGGAGCAGCCACTTCAGAACTCCCTCTCTTTGTATCCATGAGACCTCAGCTGTCCGTGTGCTCAGGGATGGCCTCTCAGGTCCCCTGAGCCTCCAGCTTTCCTCCCCTACAGCCAGGGCAATCTGATTTCTGGAAAGCACTGGTCTGGGGACGCCCACAGCATCATTTCATCGTTGCATCTTTTTGATTGCAGAAAGGTGAAGCAGACGCTATCAGCTTAGACGGAGGTTTTGTCTACACTGCTGGTGTGTGCGGCTTGGTGCCCGTGATGGGAGAAAACTATGAGGGTAAGCACAGCCTGGGCTGCCCCTCGGGGTCTGGGCGGTGAGGAGCACCTGGTGCAGAAGCACTGGCTTCACTCTGAAACCTGGAAAGCAGCCACAGAGCTGCATCCTTCAGAAACCCCCTGTCACCACTGCACGCCTTGTCTTTCCACGCAGGTGGGGCAGCCCTGGGAGAGTGGGCATTGACAGCCAGGCACGCAACGACCTCCAGCTCCCATCTTCTTTGTTTTCATCACGATGTCCCTGTCCTTTAGCACTGGTCTTGGGTAAAACTAGTTGGTTTAGCTCAGAGGAGCAGATGGAGATCGTGCTCTGTTCTCTGAAGGCACAAGGTGTTACCTGAAACAGTCACTTCTAGCATTAAGTTTCTCCAGAAATTAGTGAGCTTGATCCACTTTTTTTTTTTATTTGCCCTAACTTCAGTCTAATCTCTTCTTTTCCCTCCTTTCAGATGAGAGTCAATGCAGCAAAGCAGAAGCTGAACCAGGTAATTACCACCAAGAGAGGGGCAGAATATAGAATCACAGAATCACCAGGTTGGAAAAGACCCATCGGATCATTGATTCCAACCATTCCCATCAATCACTAACCCGTGTCCCTCAGTGCCTCGTCCACCCGTCCCTTAAACCCCTCCAGGGAAGGGGACTCAACCCCCTCCCTGGGCAGCCTCTGACAGTGCCCAGTGACCCTTTCTGTGAAAAATTTTTTCCTAATGTCCAGCCTGACCCTCCCCTGGCGGAGCTTGAGGCCATAATAGCCTGATGGACGTTTTCCCACAAAGAGCCACTGTGTCCAGCGTAGATATGAAAAATCTGGGAGACAAATTTAGTGTTCAGAGAGAAAGTCTGGGTCTGCAAGCAGGAACTGGGACAAGGCACGTGGCGGTGGCAGAGATTTGTGCTTAGTCCTGCTAGAAAACCATAGCAGTGCTGGGGCTGCGATCAGGGAAAGAAGAGCTGGGCTGTGACATCAAGAGATTGTTCTTCATAGAAATGGAATGAGGGAAAGGAGGGAAACATTTTGTCCCTTGCTGAAGAGGGGATAAGATATCAGGAGGGGATAAGAAACCATCATGTGTGGGTTGCTATAGCCTTCTCACACACCCGAGCATCAGAGTTTGGGGAAGGGAACGTCAGGGATGATAATTTTCTAGCAGCGTGGTGGGAGCAGATGCATCTCATCTGCAAATTATTCTGTCACTGCCTGGCAAATCATTTATAAGTGCGAAGTATTTCTGTTTCACTCTGAATAGATGCCCTCTCTCAGGTGGAA
Organism: Phaenicophaeus curvirostris; assembly: GCF_032191515.1. Lineage (NCBI taxonomy): Eukaryota > Metazoa > Chordata > Aves > Cuculiformes > Cuculidae > Phaenicophaeus > Phaenicophaeus curvirostris. The sequence continues at coordinate 26,370,465 of NC_091401.1, forward strand.
TTAATGCTCTCCTAAGGAAGTGTGGTGGGATCCTCCAATCAGTCCTTAGTTCTCCTCTGTTTTTATCTTTCAAGCATCCTACTTTGCTGTGGCTGTCGTGAAGAAATCTGATAGTAGTATCACCTGGAACAATCTGCAGGGCAAGAAGTCATGCCACACCGCTGTTGGGAGAACTGCTGGCTGGAACATCCCCATGGGCTTGATTCACAACAAGACGGGGAACTGCAACTTCGGTGAGCTGAGTTTTGCATCCACTTCTTTGAGCTGGGAATCCCCTTGCAAAAATGTTTTTCCATCCTTTGCCTGATTTTCAAAGTCTCTTGAGCCTCAAAGATGGGGAATGGAGAAGACTCTTGTCCACTCCACTCTCATGAGACCTCACCTGGAGGTCTCTGGACGGGCTCCTTCTCATTGTGTGTTTCCAGCTCCCAGGGACCACAAATACAAACGTGCAATCATATTTTTAAAAGAAAATAATTGGAGTTTTTCCTGTTCTTGCCTGCAGATGAATACTTCAGTGAGGGCTGCGCTCCCGGGTCTCCTCCAAACTCTCGCCTCTGCAAGCTCTGCCAGGGCTCAGGGAGGATCCCACCGGAGATCTGCGTTGCCAACAGCCATGAGAAATACTACGGCTACACTGGAGCTTTCAGGTACGTGCTGGGAACGCTGGGGCTGCTCTCTGGGGCTGCTCACAGAGGCTACAGGGGGGTCACATATACAGCCTCGTGTTGATAACCTGCAAAATGATGTCCCTGCCCGTGGCAGGGGGTTGGAACTGGATGATCTTCAAGGTCCCTTCCAACCCAAACCATTCTGTGATTCCATGATTCTATAAAATCTGTGGGAAAGGGCCAGGATTCAAGCCCCTGCATCACTTGCCTCTCTTTGTACTTTGCAGGTGTATGGTCGAGCGGGGCAATGTGGCCTTTATTAAGCACACAACTGTCGAGGAAAACACCGGTGGTATGTGGTTATTTTGCTGCTCAGGGCCTGGCAGGGCTGCCTTCCCTTGCCTGCATTATTTTTGTTCTCAGTGCAGGAGGTAATAGTGAGCTTTACTGCTCATCCTGCCAGTCTCCTTCCTCCTGCAGAAGAAGCAGAATTGAAGCATCAGCTCCTGCAGAGCCAATTCCTTTAACAGCCTTTAGTTCCAGCTGCACAACTATTCTGGTGGTCCTTGAACCACGGGCTCCTGCCCCGGCACCAGTCATTTGAGGGGAAAAAAAAAAATTGCAAGGAAGGAGATGTAACTGAATTTCCCAGCCTGCTCTGAGAGTCCAACTCATCCTCTCAACTCTTGCTGAGCTTTACTTCCAGCCTCCTTTGCACTCACCAAGCCTCCAAGTGCCAGCGCGCATGCAGACAGAGACAAATCCCTTGCTTAGGTGTGGTGAGGGTGACGTTCTTCTGCTACAAAGATCTCTGAATCTCCAAACCAATTTTCTTTAAAGGCAAAAATAAAGAAGAATGGGCCAAAGATCTGAAAATGGACCAGTTTGAGTTGCTGTGCCCTGATGGGCGTCGGGCAAATGTCATGGCTTACAGGGACTGCTACCTGGCTAAAGTTCCTACCCACGCCGTGGTCACGCGTCCCGAGAAAGCCAAAAAAATCCAGGAGCTGTTGGAGAGACAAGAGGTGAGTGGGACTGACAGAAGAAGAAATATTCTGGGGTGGTTTTGATGCAGCACGTATGAATTTTTAAAGCAAGGATGCTCAGAGTTTTGCAGAGTCAATGCAACAACTAAGATTTTAACTTACCAATACGGGGTGACAGCCTTGTCCCTCAGCCTCCCGCTTCCTCTATCCCTTCCAAATTTCCCTGTCTCCTCTGCCACCTTAGAATCATAGAACAGTTTGGGTTGGAAGGGGCTTCAAAACCCATCCAGTCCCACCCCGTGCCATGGGCAGGGACACCTCCCACTGGATCAGGGGCTCCAAGCCCCATCCAACCTGGCCTTTAACCCCTCCAGGGATGGGGCAGCCACCCCTGCTCTGGGCAGCCTGGGCCAGGGTCTCCTCACACTCACAGCAAAACATTTCTCCCTAGGATCTCATCTCCATCTCCCCTCTTGCAGCTCAAAACCGTTCCCCTTGTCTTGTCCAGAGCCCCTCCTCAGCTTTCCTGGAGCCCCTTTCAGTGCTGGAAGCTTCTTTAAGGTCTCCCCAGAGTCTTCTCCTCTCCAGGCTGCACAACCCCAAGTCTCTCAACCTGTCCTTGATCAGGTTACCCATAGATGATGGTGACGAGGCAGCACTAAGAGCTAGGCTTGTACCAGCCAACTCTTACCAGCTTTCTACGTTTCATTTACATTCACCTCTTTCTGCCTTTCTTTCAGAAACTGTTTGGATCAAATGGAATTGAGTCAGACAGGTTCAAGATGTTTGAGTCTCAAACCAAGGACCTTCTCTTTAAAGACTCAACCAAGTGTCTGGTCAAGCTCCGCGATGGAATAACATACAAGGAATTCCTCGGAGATCAATACTACGCTTCCGTTTCTAGCCTCAACACCTGCAATCCATCAGGTAACTGTAGCGTCCCCAGTAAGAAGTCCCTGAGTCACAGTTCTCAGCCTTGAGGGCAGTTTCTTCTGGAGCTGTCATTTAATTTCTTAAAGCAAAATGAAGATAGCTCAGGGAGATGCCAGTATACTTTTCTCAAAGTTCCTTGGATGAACTGAAAGCTATCTCAGCATCTCCTGCTGTGGCATCAATGTGAACAGAAGATTTTTACTCACTTTTCGCAAATGTGCACTTGAAGAAACGATAACACGAACCCCCCACCCCCCGGGTCAGTGTGTGCTCGGTGCTCTCTGGGGTAACACATGTTGTTTGGGGCACACAACAAATTTGCCCTGCGAGGAGGCTGTTGGCAGGGCTGGGAGTGCAGAGCGCTGGTGGGACGGGAGCGTTTAAAGGCAGGAGCTGAGCTTCTCCCTGTCCTTTCCCTCTCCAGGTCTCCTCCAGGTGTGCACTTTCCTTGAAGAGAAGTAGTGAAGGGGGAACGAAGCCGCAGGGGGCTGTCTGCCTTCCCGCTTTCTCTGCCCTTCCTCATCCCTCTGAACGCGGCTCTTGGAAACTTTACCGTTCTCTGCTGCCAGCACAGCAAGAAATAAAATCTCAAATCTAAAGGGGCGTCCTGAGATTTTTCCCAGTGGTCCTTCATCTCATTCCTTCCTCAGCGTCTCTGCCTCTAGGCCAGAGCCAGCTGCCACCCCGGGCTGCGGCTGCCCCGTAGAGAAACCCGGAGGCTCAACAAGAGCCAGGAGGGGCCCAGGAGGCCAAAAAGGCCACGGCGCCCTGGCTGGGATCAGCCCTGGGGTGGCCAGAAGGAGCAGGGAAGGGATTGTGCCCCTGGGCTTGGTGCTGGTGAGGCCGCACCTCGAATCCTGGGTTCAGTTTGGGCCCCTCACTCCAAGGAGGACATTGAGGGGCTGGAGCATGTACGGAGAAGGGAACAGAGCTGGGGAAGGGGCTGGAGAACAAGGTTCTGAGAGGTGGCTGAGGGCCCTGGGGCTGTTTAGCCTGGAGAAGAGGAGGCTGAGGGGAGACCTCATCGCTGTGTGCAGCTCCTGAAAGGAGGTTGTGGTGAGGTGGGTGCTGGGCTCTGCTCCCAGGTGATGGGCACCAGGACAAGAGGAAACGGCCTCAAGTTGCTGCAGGGCAGGTTTACGTTGGATATGGGGATCTGTATATTTCATGGAAAGGGTGATTGGTCCCTGGCAGAGGCTGCCCAGGGAGGGGGTTGAGTCCCCTTCCCTGGAGGGGTTTAAGGGACGGGTGGACGAGGTGCTGAGGGTCATGGGTTAGTGATTGATGGGAATGGTTGGACTCGATGATCCGGTGGGTCTCTTCCAACCTGGTGATTCTGTGATCCTATATCGCGTGGCTGCGGAGACCCCCCCACCCCCAGGAACTACAACTCCCGTGAGCACCCGCGTCCCGTTCCCGGCAGCCCTTGCGCGAGACCGGAAGCGGAGAGTCCGGCGCGGCTGCGGGACGTCCCCGCTCCCGAAAACTACGATTCCCGTGAGCCTCCGCGCACACCCGAGCGGAAGCGGGGAGCCAGGCGCGGCGTGGCTGTGGGACGTCCCCACCGCCAGGAACTACAACTCCCGTGAGACACCGCGCTCCGCTTCCGGTCACCCTTGCGCGGAACCGGAATCTGGGTCTACGGCTCCGGAAGTCGCGGGACCGGAAGCGGGTGGCGGCGCGGACATGGCGGGGAGCGCGGAGCCGCAGCTGGAGGCCGTGCGGCCGGCCGGGGCCGCCCCGGCGCTGCTCTCGGTGCTGCTGGCGCTGCTCGTCGTCGCCGTAACGCTCCGTGAGTGCCGCCCCGCGCCCCCCCACCCCGTCCCGGGAGCGTTGGGGCGGGCGGCGGGCTGAGGCGCTCCCTCCTCTCTCCCCGCAGTGCTGTGGCGCCTCGTGCAGGGCAGGCGGAGCCGGCGGAGGGCGGTGCTGCTGCTGGGCCTCTGCGACGCCGGGAAGACGCTGCTTTTCGCTCGGGTGAGCGGGCGGCCGGGGCTGCCCGGGCGGGGCCGCCGGGACCGCCTCCCGCCGCTGCCTGACGGGGCTTTTCTCTTGGCAGCTGCTGACGGGGAGATACCGCGACACGCAGACCTCCATCACCGAGAGCTCCGCCCTGTACCGGGTCAGCAAGGACAAGGTGAGCGGCGGCTTCGCGCGGCCCCTTCGGCCGGTGGGGAACGGGCTTTGACCGAGAATAATAGAGACCTTTGAGATCCTCCAGTCCAACCGTCCCTGTCCACTACTAACCCGGATCCCTGAGCACCTCACCCGTCTGTGAAACCCTCCAGGGATGGGGACTCCACCACCTCCTGCGCAGCCTCTGGTTGTAGCAGGAGGGAGATTTGTGAGGGAACATTGTTCCCTCACGGCTGGTTTATTTGCTTGGCTGTAATTTCTGTCTCTCCCAAGAAAATCTGAATGGAAAAGCTTTAGCAGGCTCAGGAATTCTCCGTCTAAGCTACACAGGGTCTCAAAAAGGGTTGGTTTTGTTTTGTGGTGATCTCTTTAGTTTCAGAAGTTTCTTCCTCACGGCAGGTGCAAGCAGCCAGCGGGCAGCATGCTCCGTGCTGGTGGATTGTATAAGCAGAGGATAGTTTTGTGGCTTCTCTATGTCAGTTTTCAGTAGCAACGATGTCAGTACGTTAAAAACTGAGTAAAGGGATGCACGGGGCTTTATTTTCTTTATATTTCTGTCTCTAAGATTGAGCAGACAGGTGTTGGGAGGGGAGGAGGGGCTGGAATGCTGCAATATGGGCTTCTGCTTTTCTTTTTTAAATTGCAGACAAGGTTTCCATTAAAATCCTGGAGCAGGGAGTACACAGCCTCTTGCCTGGCGTTCTTTCCCTGTCCCAGAGCAGTGAACGTTATCTAGAGAGCAGTGACGTGGCTCTGTTTGGCCCCGTCTTGCTCCAGAGCATGTGGCAGGCATTGGGTCTCTTTAAGGACACTGCGATCTCTAGCGGGAAAGGGAAATACCTGCAGCTTTCGCTTATAAACGTGCCTTGCAGGAGCATCTCTGTGTTACTCCCAGAAAAGTTCTGTGTGCTGAGGTTGGCTTGTGGTGGGGTAGATTGTGAACCCTCCTCCTCCTCAGCATTTCCATTGACTGTTGGAATAGGGCCATGGAGATGATCCGAGGGCTGGAGAAGAGAAGGCTGCTGGGAGACCTTAGAGCAGCTTTCAGTGCTGAAAGGGGCTCCAGGAAAGCTGGAAAGGGGCTCTGGATCAGGGAGGGCAGGGATAGGATGAGGGGGAACAATTTTGAGCTGCAAGAGGGGAGATTGAGATGAGATCTTAGGCAGAAATGTGTTTCTGTGAGGGTGAGGAGGCCCTGGCCCAGGCTGCCCAGAGCAGGGGTGGCTGCCCCATCCCTGGAGGGGTTCAAGGCCAGGTTGGATGGGGCTTGGAGCCCCTGATCCAGTGGGAGGTGTCCCTGCCCATGGCAGGGGTGGGACTGGATGGGCTTTGAGGTCCCTCTCAACCCAACCCATTCCATGTTTCTACGATAAGTGTTGAGGCTGGTGGAGAGGCTGCACCTCAGGGAGCACTCACTCGTCCACCACTCCCTCAGCTCGCTGGGATCTGCTGTTGGGCAGGTTTTCCCTAATCAAAGGTTACCCCTGGATTAGGTGTTGCTGACACCTTCTCGATTCTATTCCCAGAGCGCCAACGTGACCTTAATTGACCTCCCAGGCCATGAGAGTTTGCGGCTTCACTTCCTGGAGAGGTTCAAGGCTGCAGCCAGGTACCTCGGAGGAGAGTGGCAGGGGAGGGAGGGGTGGGTGATGTTTTGGAGGGGGATGACGGTGCTGGGGATGCTGTGAGCTGGGTGGATTCACTCTGCGGTGGTGCCCCAGGAGGCAAAGCTCTGCTGTGGGGTAGCAGGGGTTGGCTTTCGTTCTGCTTTCCCACTTACCTGTGTCTGTAGTGCATCAGGAGGCAGCGCAGCTGCGGTGGGAAGGGTGTTTAGGGGATGTTGTGTCCGTGGGGCAGAGTGGGGAGGAATTCCTTCTGGGGTTGAACTTGAGAAGTATTTCAGCCAGCATATGCTCACCTGCTCTTGAGCTGGATGAGATCCGTCATGGAAAGAAATGTGTGAGTTATTCCAGGTTGGAACACTTGCAGCCAAAGGTGGTTACGGAGCTTCAGGCCCAGCTCACGTTCTTCCCTCTTCCCTCCAGAGCCATCGTGTTTGTGGTGGACAGCGTGGCCTTCCAGCGCGAGGTGAAGGACGTGGCGGAGTTCCTGTACCAGGTCCTGGTGGATGGCATCGTGCTCAAAAACGCCCCCGCGCTGCTGATTGCTTGCAACAAGCAAGGTATCGTGTGCTGTGGGTGTCACACTAAGTCCTGGAGTGACAGGCGTTCACGCCCTGGATGCTGCCTTTCTTAGGGGTTGGGATTTCAGCAAATTAAGGACTGGAATGTAATTTTAACCTCAGACCACTCAGCAGGAACGTTTCTAGCAGCCGCTGGGAGAAGTCTTAGGTCACCTTTGCCTTATGGCTTTGCAGGGGAGCACCTTTTAGATGGGCTTCAGTAAGGCTGGTGGCTTTCTACTGGTGCAGAGCTGCTTCCTGAATCCGCAGGCAGCGGGAAATAGGATGGGCTTGAGCGCAGTGAACTATCCTGACACAGCTGGTAGCTTCAGTGTTAGAACCAGACAGCCATTTAGCTGCCAAGGTTGTATATGTTCTCTCTCTTCCAGTTACTGGAAGGGACTGGATTTTCAGATCCCTGCAACTTTTCCAGTGAAGGATGACATAGAGAAGACAGCCTACAGGAAAGCTGGGGAGGGGCTCTTGATCAAGGAGCACAGGGACAGGACGAGGGGAACGGTTTTGAGCTGAAAGAGGGGAGATTGAGATGAGATCTTGGTGAGAAATGTTTTGCTGTGAGGGTGGGGAGGCCCTGGCCCAGGCTGCCCAGAGCAGGGGTGGCTGCCCCATCCCTGGAGGGGTTCAAGGCCAGGCTGGATGGGGCTTGGAGCCCCTGATCCAGTGGGAGGTGTCCCTGCCCATGGCAGGGGTGGCACTGGATGGGCTTTGAGGTCCCTGCCAGCCCAGCCCATTCCGTGATTCCCGGTGTTACCATCTGGAGCTTTTGGGCTGTATCCCATTTGGTTTCCGTGGTTATTTCACTCTAGGTGTTGCCCCAGCCTTTCATGGTCCCACACACCGTAGGTTAAAAAACATGGTGTTGAGCCCTGTAATGCCAGAACACTCATTCCCTTTTCGTCTCTCTAGATGTCACCATGGCAAAATCAGCAAAACTTATTCAGCAGCAGCTGGAGAAAGAGCTGTAAGTATGACAATGGATCTTAAACCCTCTGATCTTCTCTTTTCTATTGCAGTGAGCTCCCTTGAGCCCCATCTAAGTTCATTGTACAAGAAGAGCGGTCTGTTTTGTTTGTATAGGTGTCAAAATCATGGAATGGTTTGGCTTGGAAGGGACCTTAAAGCCCATCCCGTTCCACCTGGTCATAGGAGGACCAGATGAGGACTTTGTCACTTGATTATTCCTCTTTATTACAAAACAAAACCTGTTTCAGCGCCCTCTCCTGAGTGGCCTCCTCTCTCTTGTGCTCTCAAGCCCCTCTGCACTTGTGTCTTTGGTGAGTGTTTAGGAGAAGAGGCTGAAGTGCCTCCCCCACGGGTGCCTCACAGGGCAGATCCGTAGGACCTTCTGTCCTTGGTGTCCTTCTGTCCTTGGTGTCCTTCTGTCTGGCTCCAGACCATCTCCACAGCCTCGGTGTGGGTTGTGTTCCCCTGATTCACCGCTCTTGACCCTTTCCCTCCTCTCTCTGCAGCAACACCTTACGAGTGACCCGCTCGGCAGCCCCCACCAGTCTGGATGGCTCGGCCACCAGTGGCCCTGCCCAGCTGGGGAAGAAGGGCAAGGACTTTGACTTCTCCCAGCTTCCCATGAAGGTGGAATTTGTGGAGTGCAGTGCTCGGGGCAGCAAAGGAGAGGAGGGAGATGCTGACTGCGAGGCCCTCGAGAAGTGGCTGGCCAAGATCGCCTGAACGGAGAAGAACAGGGCTGCGGGGAGAGACCTGGGGACTGAAAGGGAAAAGATGGCCTGGAGCGCTCAAGTCTCATCTTGCTGTAGAAAGAAGAAACTTAATCTGGAAGTCAGCATGGTGGTATCTTCCTCTGCTGCTCGTGGGCTTGGGAGCAGTGACATGACTGCTGGTGCGATGTCCTCTGACCGTCTCTTCACACTGTGACGTTCTCTTCCTCCCCGGCCTCTTCCTTTTGTCTTTCTCTGGGACACTGACCCTCTGGGATTCCGTGTTTCGTGACTTTAGGTTTTTCACTTGGTAGTTGCCAAGCAAATGTGCTTGGTGAGGATTAGAAATCGGTGTTTGCGTGTTGTCCTTTGTCTTGGTTTAGCAATGCAATCTTGTTGCCTCTTGATACCTCCTGATACCTGTCATACCTGTGAGGCACTGGAGCAGGTTGCCCAGCTGTGGCTGCCCCATCCCAAGGCCAGGCTGGATGGGGCCTGGGTGGCCTGGTCTGGTGGCAGGGGGGTTGGAACTTGATGATCTTTAAGGTCTCTTCCAACCCAAACTATTCTATGATTCTACGGGGGATTCTTTCCCCAGCCTCTCCCTGCCTGGGAGCCTGTGCTCACTGGTGCTGCCCTGGCAGAGAGCACGGGTTCTCTCAGCCGGGCCAGCGTTAAGGAAAGCATAAAAAGCTGTTTTCCTCTTTGTCTCCTACCTTCCTGTTCTTCCAGCCATGTGCAGTCCCGTTCCTGTGGGACTGGAGTGCTCTGTAAATACCAGAACCGGGCTGGCTCTGCCTGCTTCTACCTGCAGTGCCCGTGTTTTGGGGTGATTTCCACTGTTGTGCAGTTCTTGGGAGCTTTGTCTTTACCTGAGGGCTCTGTCCTGAAAGCTTCTTGCATTCTGCTTCTCCTGCCCATCCTTCACGTTCTTCTCCCACAGCAAGGGACGATCCCAGCACCTGCGACCTGCAGATGTTCCACCTCCTTGCCTCCCTGGTGGGGGGGACAACTCTGAGGAGAGCAGTAAAGCGCCGCAGCTGGAAAAGTGACCTTTATTTAAAAAAAAAAAACAAACCAAAACCGAACAAAACAAAACAAGAGCAACAAACCCCAAATGTTCTGCAGAAAACCCGTAGTGATAACCTCGCAACACGTGTGCGGCGTCCACGCTGCCCTCTGCGAGGGGTGCGGGCAGGGGGTCCCAGGGCAGCCCCCAGCGCTGGCAGCTGTCTCCCCTGCTCCTGGCGCAGGGCGTTATCCGTCTGGAATCGTCAGGCGGGAGGGGAGACTGTGGCCCTCGGCAGGTGCCTCGCGGGGTAGGTGGGATGGGGCTGCGCTCAGCCCCTCTCTGGCTCCTGCTCCAAAGCGATGGACGAGGTGTGGCTGGAGAACCTGGGAGGAGTCTGTCCCAGGATGGGGCTGGCACGGAGAATCCCTCGCCGGGAGCACGGTGGTGCCATGGGCGAGGAGCTCGGAGCTGCTAAGGTGAAGACGCTCCCTTAGGAGTGAAAACAAACCCCCAAAGACAAAGTACTGGCAGTGGGTGACGGGGAGCGCTGAGTCCGTCCTCGCGTGGGCTACACCAGCCCCGCCGCCTTCTCCTGCACGTTGTACTCCTTGCTCCTCTTCACCTTCCAGCTGATGAGGGCGAGGAGAACGGTGCCCACCACCTTGTAGCCCACCTGCAGGCCTAGGTATCTGTTGGGAGAAGAGCAGAGCTGCTGTCTCTGGAGATGGCACCTCCCGGTGACCCCAGGCGGAGCTGGGGGTCATCCCCACGGTGGTCGCTGTTGGGGGAAAACAGGGACTCATGGCAGGGGTACCTGTTGCGGAGGAAGTCGTTGTTGTAGTAGGCGCAGAACCGGCGCTGGGTGCACTGCTTCTGCCAGTAGATGCAGGAGGAGTCGATGAGGGCACCAAACATGGCAGGAGCTGGCAGCCAGGCTTTGGAGAAGAGAGGATGGGATCAGGCTGCCTTCTCCACCCTGCCTGCTGTCCCCAGGGAGGTTCAACACCTCTTGGGGCTTGCGCAAGCCCCTGAGCACCCCGCTGCCTTCCCCTGGCCTCGTTAGGAGGTGGACACTCACCCAGCAGCCTCATTAGTAAGAACTGGACGCCGATGGCAAACGACTTCTCATCCTGGTTGACCACCCTGCAGGACAGAAGCCGGGGGAGGTCAGAGCTGCTGCCAGCAGCTCTTGCATCTCACCAAGCATCGTGGCCTGGTCGCAGATTTAAGAAGCCCCGTTGATCCCAGCAGGGGAAACCCTTCACATCACACTTCCCCCCAGTGCCTTGGGGACCCTCTTCCCATTACTCACCGTAAAACCATCATGTAGAGGGGGTTGTGGGACAGGCAGGCGATGAGGGCAGCAAAGGAGATGAGGAATATGGCAGGGAGGAGCATGTGGGAGCAGCTGAGCGGGCAGGAGCCTGTCTTGGCGGAAGAGAACCCGTTCCCAGCGGGGATCAGGGAACAATTCCTGTAGATCTGTGGAAACGTTTGGAAAAAAACATATGTAAAACTCCCGAAGCCAAGAGCAGGGTTTTCAGTGACGCACCAGAGCACATCACTTTGCAGAAGCCTGACAAGAGCCTCTGCTCCAAGCTTAAGGTACAGCTGTGGCACAGAATCAGGGAATGGTTTGGGTTAAAGCCCATCCAGTCCCACCCCTGCCATGGGCAGGGACACCTCCCACTGGCCCAGGATGCTCCAAGCCCCATCCAACCTGGCCTTGAACCCCTCCAGGGATGGGGCAGCCACCCCTGCTCTGGGCAGCCTGGGCCAGGGCCTCCCCACCCTCACAGCAAAACATTTCTCCCCAAGATCTCATCTCAATCTCCCCTCTTTCAGCTCAAAACTGTTTCTCTTGTCCCATCCCTGCCTTCCCTGATCCAGAGCCCCTCCCCAGCTTTCCTGGAGCCCCTTTCAACACTGGAAGCTGCTCTAAGGTCTCCCCACAGCCTCCTCGCCTCCAGGCTGAACAACCCCAAGTGCTCCAGCCCTCGGATCATCTCCGTGTCCTCCTCTGCACTCTCTCCAACAGCTCCATCTCCTCCTTATTCTGGGGACTCCAGAGCTGGACCCAGGGCTCCAGGTGGGTCTCTCAGAGTGGAGCAGAGGGGCAGAATCCCCTCCCTCCCTGCTGCTCCCACGGCTCTGGATGCAGCCCAGGACACGGGTGGTTTCTGGGCTGTGAGTGCACGTTGCCGGCTCATGTTGAACTTCTCATTCCTCAGCACCCCAAGTCCTTCTCCTCAGGGCTGCTCCCCATCCATCCTGCGACTGGATCTGCTACCATCCCCATTTCTCCACACAAGCTCCTAGGGTGTTACAGCAATTCTCTCTTGCACCTTCTCAGGACCACAGCTCCTCTGCTGGTGTCAAGAAAGGCTCTGCCCCGCTGTTGCGTTTGTCAGGTTCCTGCATCTTCCTCTGTCACCCGTGAGCAAGGTGCACGCTGCTCTGCAAGCCCCTCGTGTTACTCACCACTTGTTTGGGGGTGGAAGAATTCGCGGTGCTGTTTGTGCAGCCAGCGAAGCAGGGCGAGATGTACTCCACGTTGTTTTCTCCGCACACTGGGTGGAAGACGTGCTCGGAGCAGCGGCACCCGCTCGGTGTCTTAACCTGCTGCTGGGAACTCAATGTACTGCCAAGAAGGAGGAGAAAAGAATCTTAGAAGACATAAGAAATAAGACAGGAGGAAGAAAAATCCCAGTTTCCCCATTCCTATTTGTGCTGGGACGATGCCAGCGGTGGGCTGGCCCGGGGCCAGATCCTGAACCTCCACAGGTGCCTCCGCAAGCTGGTGGTGAACTTCACAGCAATTATGTTGTGTCTGCTAACGAGCACTCACACACTTGCTATATTATTTTTTTTTCTCCCAGATGAAAACTAATCCACGAAATGCCTGGAGAAACGGATCTGGGCTCCATCCAGAGCTGTGCAAACAGATGTGTGAACAGCCCCAGCTGGAAACACCATTCAGCCAGAAACTGGAAGCGGGCTTAGTTCCAAACGAGCCTGACGACAGCGTGAAAGTCAAGAGGACAAACCGAGTTGTCTGTCCTGTCTTGCCTCGTTACGTAAGGGTGATGCCACTGCCCTTGGCCATGGTGGGATGGGGCAGAGCTCCTCTTCACCCCTCCCCGGCGCCCACAGACTCCTGGGGACCAAGGCTAAAGGCCAAATAACTCCCTCCAGCAGCTCCCAGTTACACCATCAAAGCCCATCAAGCCCAGTGTGTGGCAGAGGAGCCCAGACAGACAGTGAACCTGACCCTGGTGGCAAGAGGTGGATGCTGCGAGGCCAAGGTGTCTCCCAAAATTTAGCACTTGCTACACCTGGTCTTGAGCTGAGGGATTCCTCCAGGAAAGCTGGGGAGGAGCTCTTGATCAGGGAGCAGAGGGACAGGACAAGAGGAACAGCTTTCAGCTGAGAGAGGGGAGGTTGAGATGAGATCTTAGGAAGGAACGTTTTCCTGTGAGGATGAGATTTTCTTTAGGCAGAGGGATCAAGGAGCCAGCAGTAGCGTGGCAATATCTACTGCCTCTTCCACCTTCACCTCTCTCACCCCGTGGTCAGAGCTGAAGGAACAAGGAGCAGGAAACAACCCAAGCATTACCTGGAGGGGTAGATGCCGTCGATGCGCCCTGTGGAGCAGCCCATGAAGAAAATGGGCAGGCAGATGAGGATGGAGAAGACGAGCACCACCACAGCAAAGCGGGGGATGGCCCGCAGGGAGAAGGCAAAGCGTTTCATGATGATTCCTCCTAAGAGCATCCCGAGCGCTGCTGCTGGCAGGTTCACAGCTCCTGCAGAGGAACGAAGGCGTTATCTGGGGGTCCTGCCTGCCAAGAACCTCTCTGCGGGCAGGTAGTGGCTTTGTGGACCTCATGGTGGTTGGGAGAACCACTGTTACCCAAGACAGACCAAAACCCAAGACACCTGGCACCTACGAGAACCTTCAGCCTCTGGAATCTGGCTTAGAGACGTAAGACCAAGAGTGGCTGCCAACCCACAAGAGCGAGCAAACAAATGTAGACATTCTTTAAGAAGCTACAAGATGGACTGGCCTGCTGCAGGCATTTTGGATCAGGACAGTTCCCAACCATCTTGAGGTGATCCCTAGTTCTCATCCAAAAATGAGTTTCCTATGGCTTCCCCCCACAAGATTTAAAAAACCTGGGGAATACGAGCAGGCATCTCCCTGCTGATGGACATTTTTCACCCTGGCTGTGCTCACCTATGAGAAAGTTGGCGTACGAGGAGGAGGCACCATACTGCTTCTCCAGGAATTTGTTGAGGAACGTGGCCAGACCCGCAATGACTGAGGAGAAGCTGCACTGAGCCAGCACCAGGAGGATGAAGAGGGGGTTGAGGAGCAGCCTGAGGAAGATCTTTGGGAATCCTACAGGGAAACAGCAGGAAATATGTGATCCTCATGTCGACAGTCCATACTGTGAAAAAAACTCAAGCCTTAGAGTGTTCCCAGTGAGTTAATCATAGAATCATGGAATGGTTTGGGTTTTACTTTTTATAAACTCCAGCAGGGAGATTTCTTCAGCTGCTCCTTTCTCCATCTTCCTGAGCATCCCAGCTGCGGCGTTTGGGTCCTGGAGAAGGAGAGAAGAACAGCTTGTGGTGAGAGGGGAGCATCCAGGTGTGGCTGGCACCATCCCAGCTCCCAGAAAGGGTCAAGAGGAGCAGGATCTGTCCCCGATGCCTTTGACCTCCAGCCAAGCCTGATGGTTTTCCTGCCCGTTCACTGCAGCCCTCGAGCAGGCAAAACCTCATCCAGCTTTAAGGCTTTAAGAGCTTGGAAAGCTTCCCTCTCTCAAAACCTGACAAGAAACCTCTATTAATTCTGCAAAAAGTCTGAAAATGAAAGTTGGAGCCAGGTCGGCTGATGTCTGGTGAGTCCTTCTAATCATGAAATATTTTGGGGTTGAGCTAGACCTTTAAAGAACTGATGATTGAACAGTTTCAAAATAAAGCTATTTTTGAAACTAAACCAGTAGTGTTTGGCTTTGAAAACACTGGAACTGAAAGTCTTAGTAATTTTGCATTGATTTTAATGTGTTTTAATGGAAAACCTGTCACTTTTCTGCAATTTTTCCCTAAGGAAAAGCCCATTTATCACCCCCCTGCCCAGCTTTATCCCTGCTCCTCTGTAGCTGTGCTTGGGGCTGCTCCGCTCCGAGCAGGGGGAGTTTAGGTACAGCCATCACCAACAGAACCTGGTCAGACACCCCAGGAGGGTCAAGTCCCCATGGGCAGACCCCAACAAAGGACAACTGTGTGCAATTGTGTGCAGGAACTCCAAGAAGCCACCCAGCCATCGTTCTAGCCCAAGGAAGGCTCAGGTCTACCCAAACCCTTCCCAAGAGATGTTGTTGATGCAGCCAGCAGGAAGGGCATGAGGTCTGGTTTTGCTCTGCTGAGCTGTGGTGGTTCTGTCTTTCCAGCTAATGGTGAGGAAGTGAAGGGTCTAGTCCTCTAGAAGCACAGAGCTTGTTTGGAAGACTTTTCACTTGTGAGAGGTTGTAACCACCTCTGGGCAGGGTTGCTGGGCTCCCTTCCTCGCTCCAACCCCTCTCCGCTGGGGACAGGTATTCCCTCCCCGCACACACCTCCTGCCCTCCAGAGATGAAGTCTTACCTCTCCTTTCAGCATGTACCGAGGGAAAAAGAAATAAGGAATGGATGTTAGCACCAAGCAGCCCGAGGAGATCAGCAGTCCCAACCACCAGGCTCCAATCCACCGCTGGTCCCTCGGGGTCAGGGCCACGGTAGCTGCAAGACACAAGGACCCATGGTAAGAGCTCTGCTCCTGCGCATCTAGGGGTGGAAGGAGCAAACATCCAGGCACCTGTCATAGAATCACAGAATCATAGACTGATTTCAGTTTCAAAAGACCTTTAAGATCATTGAGTCCAATCATTGATCCAGCCCTGCCACATCCACCACCAGACCATGTCCCCAGGTACGACATCTACTGTCTGTTAAACCCCTACAGGAGTGGGGATTCCACCTCCTCCCTGGGCAGCCTCTGGCAGGGCTTTACAACCCTTTCAGTAAAGAAATTCCTCCTCATATCCAACCTAAATCTTCCCTGGTGCCTCCTGAGGCCATTTCCCTTTGTCTGGTAGGACAATATGGATGTGTGGAGCATGAAGGGTCCGTGTGGCACAGTCCAAGGGTCTCAAGCATGGAAAAGCAAATGGATGGAGGTGGGAGCTCCTACCAGCATTGGTAGCAAGACCAGCCCTGGGCGCTGCGTATCGGCAGGGCCCTGCACTCGGTTGAGTTTGACCTCCTTTCCCCTGGATGCTGGACTTCTGCTCTCCAACCAGACCGTGCCAAGACTCCCAGCCTGACCGTAGGATGGACTTAGTCAGCATCCAAGTCTGCTGGTGGCACAGGTTCAATCCCATCGAGCAGCCAACAAGGCAGCGATGATGGGGCCCGACTCCATCCTCTGCCTGGGGCACGTGGTGGGTTTGGTTTGTGCTGCCGGCCAGGGATGCTGAGCCGGGACAACGGCCAGGAAAGGGCACAGCCACTTTCCTGGAAAAAATTGCTCTCCTATTGTTCCCGGCTTGGTCGCTCTCTGCTTGCAGAGACCAAGGGAAGGACCCGTGCTGGCAGAAGAGCGCCGTTAATGAGCCTGATTTCCGAGTGGATGAAACTCTGGGCGCCTTCTCCGGAAAAAGGAGGAGAAGGTGAGAGCCTCTCCGTCTCCAGCGCAAACATCCTTCAGCTGGGCCAAGCGATGCTCGCGGGAGGTTGAGAGATTGCTTGGCTTGGCGTGGGGACCTCATCTCCCCATCGCCAGGACCTCGTGGCTGGGAAAGGAACCAGCGGCAGCCTCCGGGTGGGACTCGTGTGCCAGGGTGCAGCAGGAGAAGAGCCCACGCCCCACCGAAACAATCACCCCGCTTCCCCAAACAGGACCACTCCACTCCAGAGCTCGGACGTCATCATGGAGCGACTGGGCAGAGGCGGCTAAATCCGTCCTCAACCACGGCGAGCGAGCCAAGGGTTTTGCCTTTTCCTGCCCCAGGTTCATTTATCATTCTTATCAGGCACCGGACAAAAATGTCAGGCGAGCTCTGATCTCTCTAAGGAAACACAGGAAGAACCACATTAATGATGGGGATGAGGAGAATTCTTTAGTGATTAAGTTACCAGAAATAACAAGCATGCACTGCAGATAAAGAAAATAAGCCCTGCGGTGGCTTTGGCTCGGTCCCTCTTGGAAGATGCTGGTGAAAGGTGGTCAAGAGGAGGACGAGAAGACTTGTAGGAAAGCTGGGAAGGGGCTCTGGATCAAGGAATGCAGGGACAAGATGAGGGGAACAGTTTTGAGCTGAAAAGGGGGAGATTGAGATGAGATCTTAGGGAGAAATATTTTGCTGTGAGGGTGGGGAGGCCCTGGCCCAGGCTGCCCAGAGCAGGGGTGGCTGCCCCATCCCTGGAGGGGTTCAAGGCCAGGCTGGATGGGGCTTGGAGCCCCTGATCCAGTGGGAGGTGTCCCTGACAGTGGCAGGGGTGGGACTGGATGGGCTTTGAGGTCCCTTCCAACCCAAACCAGAAACTAAACCACGATTCTATGATTTAGAGAAGTGGCTGCTGAAGGCAGGAAAGTAAGGCTTTTAGGGTGACTGCTGTTACTTGAGAAATACTCACCAATGTCAACTCTTCCAATGTCCACGAAGAGCCGCAGCACCACAGAGCCCAGCAAGTACCCAAAAGCAGGGCCGAACACAGCGATGGCAAAGAGAATGGCTGAAAAAACAGAGGGAGCCAGCGTGAGTCGGGGACAGTAGCCTCACTGCAGATACTTCAGTTTTGTCTTCCCACGTGAGGCAGGAAGGAGGATGCAGAGGATAGAAACCACCTTTTAATCAAGCTGCAGACAATGAGAAGGTCTGCATTGCTCAGATTCTGAAGGGCAGTGTCCCTGACAATATTCCAGAAGCGTTTGGCCAATGCTCTCAGCCCCACAGTGTGAGTGTTGGGGTGTCCTGTGCAAGGACAGGAGTTGGACCTGATAAGCCTTGTGGGTCCCTTCCAGCTCATAACATTCTGTGATTCCACGGTTAAACCATGATCAGCTGATGCTCAATAAGAGCAGGAGATGGCCTCTGAGAAGGCTTTCTTAGTACTGTTTCTCCCATGAAGGACACAAGATTTATTAGTGGACAGGTACAGTTGAGCTTGATGATCTCAAAGGTCTTTTCCAATCTAGTGATTCTATGTTTCTAAGTCCCCACAGACACAAAGGAGAAACCCCAGCTCATCCTTCTCATCTCCTTGCCCTGATTCTTTGGCTTCCTAACACCCACACCATAACCCTACAGAGAACAGACTATCAAGGGGAAAGACAGCTCAGGCTTTTAATGGAAGAGGATCCCATCTGAGTCCCATTGGCTGTCGATGGGTTCCTCTCCAGATGAGCATCTCTACATCTCATCTCTAAGGTCTAGAAGAAACAAAGTGATATAGAGCAGGAGCCCCACTTACCAACATAGAGTGGAGAATTGTTTGCTTCTGCAAAGTCATCTACATAGGAGATCCCGAAGGGCTGGATGGGAACGGTCCCGATTCCAGCCAGCAGCTGGGCGATGACCATCATTGCCCATATGCTGCTGGCCTCCTTCTGGGGGTCCTGGGTGGAATTGGGGCACACAAACTTGTTCTCTGCATAGCAGAGTTCAGCGTGGACCTGGCTTTTGTTACCTGAAAAGGAGAAGAATGAGCATTACAAACAATGCTGGGCACTGAAAACTGGGAATCTCCCAAATTTGCCAAGGAGGGGCACATGGTTGGATCTTGGATGGCTTGCTCATGTTATTTAGCAGTTCTCCTCACTTCTCCCTCCATTTGGGACACTAAACTGAGGTCAGCGTAGGAAACAACCAAGCTTTGATTTTTTTTGCCCAGCTTTTAAGGAGAGGCTGCTCAGAGAAGATGGAAGCAAGTGGGTTTCCCCTGTGAAGCTGGAGTCAAGCTGTCAGCAGAGGATGAGAAACTCTCCCATCAAAGCTACAGCAACGCCAGATCCAGCCAAGGGACAGACGCCTCCGGACAGACGGCGTCAAAACCAGTGGAAAAGCCTAAATACTCTGATAAAACCCCCTGTTATCCATGCAAAATGAAGGCATTACAAAACAAACAGAATAAGCCCTGGTCTTTCGATGCCAGCTCTTCCCACTCTGCCTTTTTTTTTTTTTCCATTATCTGTAATTGGTTCAACATTCCTCTCGTGTCTTTCTCATTAATGTAATAACTGTGGATTTTCTACTCTTCTGAGCAAACAGACACAAACCGAACCCAAATATTTGTCAAGCGATTAGGGATTTTCGTTGGCGTAGTGCAGCAGCACATTCCTAATAGTAGGTCACCAAAAAAAAAAAAAAATCATTATGTAAGTCCATTCAAAGCCTCGTTGTCCAACGGGTCCACGTGGCCCCAAAGAAGGAGCCTCCTTTGCTAATAAAGGTTTTACTGCAGCGAAAGCAAGAGCCACAGAACCTCTCGTGCCAGACTGAATGCTGTGGAGCTGCTTTTGGGTCAGTGAGGGCAAACCTAATCCATGACTGTTTTTTTTTATGCCAATGGTCTTGTCCTAGCCAGGCAGGAGCAGGGAGTGATGCTCCCTGGGGACACCTGGCTGCTCTGAGCAGGACACCCTGGCTCTGCGTTGCCCTCATCGCTTCTAAAACAAGGACCTTACTCCTTCATACTATCTGGACATGGAGAGGTCTTCACCCTGCTCAGGACTCCCACGCTAGCTCTAACCAGGACCGGAATATCTGGGCTGGAAATGCCACAGGTGGCTCTGGACAGGGAAGCAGGTTGGTATCTGCTCCTTAGACTTGTTTCCTTTGCAGTAAAAGCAGCCCCTGCCCTGAATCCGGACCACTTCATAGTCTGAGGCATTAATTCAAGATGAGAACTTGGCATCTGATGCCTGGTCTGCTCTCCAAACAGTCTGACTCAAAAACCATGGAGACATTCGAGGCTAATAGCAGGGAGGCAGCTGTGAGCCAGCACAGAGCTGGTCTTCCTATTTGTGCGTGCTCCACTCCAGGTTATCATTTTTAGTAAAGTTTCATGAGATCTGGGCTTGCAGATCAGCTGTGGTGGCATCAGATTTCCCAGAGATGATGTGAGAGAGGAAAGCCTGAGGATCTCTAACCCTTTGGCGGGAACAGAGGTTGTTGGGTCCCTGCGAGCACCTCTGTGCTGGGCTTTGCTCCCTGTCTGGGTTTTATCTCCCACTGTCCTGTGGCAAAGTCATGACCTAAGAAGAGGGAGCGACTGCATAAGGTCACCCAGCAGCTCCTCGAGGCCAGAGGCTCAGGGTAGCACCCCACACACGAGGCTCAAAAACCTTTTCAGGAGAGAGTATCTCGTAATGAGAGGTGCAAGGCTTTCCCTGGCTGGCATCATCTCCGTGGCCTCTTCTGGACCTGTTCCAACAGCTCCATCTCCTTCTTCTGTTGGGGACTCCAGAGCTGGACCCAGGCCTCCAGGTGGGTCTCACAGATGGAGCAGAGGGGCAGGATCCCCTCCCTCCGTGCTGGTCCCACAGCTCTGGATGCAGCCCAGGACACGGGTGGTTTCTGGGCTGTGAGCACACGTTGCCAGCTCACGTGGAGCTTCTATGAGAAGCCCCCCAGCCCCCAAAGTCCTTCTCAGGGCTGCTCCCCATCCAATCTCCACCCAGCCTGTGTTTGTGCTGACATGCTCGGAGGAGGCAGAAGGGATCCCACAGGTGATTGCTGCGTTCAGAAGGGGCTGCAAAGCTATACTGAAGTTAGGCTTAAAATAACAGATCTCCTCCTTAAGTCTTTCCCTCCAAACTCTGCATTTAAAAACTGTTTGTGCGCAGTGGATACAACCTCTAATTTTGGGTCGGTGTGGGTAACTCAGCCTAGAGGAACTGGAGAGGGATTTGTCTTGGGACAACTCTCAGCGATCAGGGTGGGGGCACTTACCGGCGCTGAGCGTGGTGTATTCATAGGGACCTGATAAGAAGTGGGGCAGGGTCACCAGGAAGGCTCCCAGCGCCAGCAGCAGCCCCCCCACGCCGATCACCCGCGGGCGGTGAACCCGGCTGCCGAAGTAGCTGACGAAGATGATGAGGACCACGTTGCCGATCTGGAAAGGGCACAGAGAAACGGGGAGACCGTTAGAAGATGTCACGGAAGAAGTGGAGCCCCTACCAGTGGTCTCGCATGACTGCGTCTGGGTGGGCAGAGAGCTCTCCTATCAGATGGTCTTCGACTCCCACCAAAGCAGGGATGGGACAGCCCTGCACCCTGCGTACTCACAGCAGGTCAGTGCTCCCTTCTCATCAGAAGCTCACGGGCCGGCTTCTTGGCTTCTCTCACCCATGTGCACCCCTTGTTGTCACGGGTGACTTCACAACCTCCCTCTGGTCTGGCTGAGGCTTTTTTCATAGAATCATAGAATAACCAGGTTGGAAAAGACCCACCGGATCATCGAGTCCAACCATTCCCATCAATCACTAACCCGTGTCCCTCAGCACCTCGTCCACCCGTCCCTTAAACCCCTCCAGGGAAGGGGACTCAACCCCCTCCCTGGGCAGCACCCACACCTGGCCCCTAGCCCACAGCATGTGCCATAATGTAATTATTCCCCTAAAGACAGCAAGAAACACAGTGTGTGGTCTCCATTCACTCCTAAAGCCAATGAGAAACCTATGAAACTAGAAATTGCTCACAGAGTTGTAGCTGTGAGGACGCAACTTATAATAAAATGTTCTTCTTCACATGAGCTGCAAAACCTGTGCTCAATGGAGAAGAATCCTAGTGCATGTTTTCTGTCTCCCAGTCCTGTCTCTGCTGGAGATGTACGGCAGCCCAGAGTGGAGTGGCCTCCTCTGAAGAATCCTGCTCTCTGCTGCTGCCCTCCCAGGTCATGTCCTCACTCCACAACCCTTCGTTCAACCTTCTGGCACACGGTCCAGCAGAAGTGAAGTGTGAAGAGGTGTCTAAGTGCACAGCAACAACTGCTTCATCCAGCACGTGTAGGAGTGGCTGAGGAAGCACTGGGTGTGAACACCCCTGAGATCCTATTCTGGGAAGGTCACCCCCCCAAGCTTCTCACCCAATTACCTCATGCAAACTGGAGATGAAACCTGAAGAGAGACTGGAGAGCCCGAAGCGCTTCTCGATGGTGGTGAGGCTGCTCTTGAAGTTGGCACTGTAGAGGAGCTGGGAGAGCTGGAGAAGCCCGTGGCACAGCACGAACACCTGCAGGCAAGAAAGAAATGCCATCCCAGTTAGACATTTAATGTGACGCTGCTGACCGTGTCCTGCGCGAGGGATCTGAGAGACATATGTATATGGGCTCAAGGTGCACCTCTGACATCAACAGATCTACCAAAGGGCTCAGTCCTGGACCCTCAATAAATTAGCTTTGCAAAATGAGTGAGAGAACAAGGAGCTCTGGTTCAATCTGTCTTCTGCTTTACTGTTATGAATATTCATGGGTCACTGCAACCCTCAAGATCGACCTTCCAACGCAAAGAGGACCTGTTGCAGTGAGAGCTGAACATTCTATGATGAAACGAGGCAGGCTGGACTTTGCACAGACTTGGTGGGTGCTCTGGAGATCACGTTAGAGTCAACCCTGCAGCTGAAAGGGAGCCGGTGCTGCTTTAAACTACCTGAGATCCAGTATTTCCAGTCGGCCCCTTGGACTCCCTCAGCAGCAAAGCCAAGTAACAGAACCTGCTCCAAGGGGCATTGCAAGAAGAAGTTGAAAACGCGCTTTGAAAGCCCCGGAGGGAATGCATGAAATATGCACAGCGTGGTCTCACTCCTGGAAGACCTCGGTCGTTTACTCAACACAGCATCTCTCCCTTGAGCCAGGCTGAGGGCTGAGCCAGGACCCAAACCGAGCGGAGGCAGCGCTCGAGGAGAGCAGCCTGGTCCTCTGGGAGGTGTCCCTGCCCATGGCAGGAGCTGGAACTGTCTGGGCTTTGAGGTCCCTTCCAACCCAAACCATTCCATGATTCTGTGCAGCACAGGAGGGAACACAGAGACTTTGCAGGGCAGGGCAGCTTGGTTGAAAGAGCCTGGGTGGCCTGGGAGAGCGAAGCGCTCTCAGATGGGGATGCAAGAGGCAGCTCACAAGTATCTTTTGATCTATATTTAGTCAGGGCAGTTTTCTTTTATTTTTCTTGGAATGGAACGCGTCCAGACGGTGCCAAAAGTATTTTAAAATAAGAAGGGGAAAGGTCTTTTTATTTAAATTCACAGGAAATCAAATATTTGCTGAATACCGGAAGCGTGTCCTACACAGATAAGGGTGGGAAGCCCAAGATGATGAATGGGGGATCAAAGGTACTGCAGGGCTGGCAAATTCCTCTGTCCTTGGCTAGGGGAGCAGAAGGACTTGTTGTGAGTATGGATTGGAAAAGGCAAGAGCGCCCAGAAGTTCTGACCCATTGTACGGACAAAAAAAAAACAGAAAGAGAACAAAATTGCTCACCCAACACAGAGAACGCAAGCGCTGTAGGTGGGTGGAGAGGCTCTTAGGGAGCAGAGGAGGACACGGAGCCCTGCGAATCTACCTGAGCTGGTCAGGCAGTTGCAAGAGAATTTGGGTAGGAGGAGATGGGTGAGGAGATGGCTTCTTAGGAAGCTTCTCCATGAGGGAGAACAGCACCAACCACAAGGCAGAGCAGGAGATTTGGAAGAGATGGTGATAGCGTGAAAGAAGAGGATGGAGCTGAAGGGGAAAGAGAAATGGAGCCCCGGCAGTGTGAGGGCTGCAAACAACCTGGAGACCATGGAAAAGCAGAAGGAGGAAGGCAAAAAAAACAGGGAAGAAGGGTCACAGGTTCAAGCTGCCATCGTGAACTCTCCAGGCACAGATCGGAGGGGCGGCAGCAGGCGAATGTCAGGAGGGCATCTGCCACCGCAGAAGCCGAGTGGGAGAGGACCAAGTCCCCAGCTGGGACTTTGCTCTGATGAAAAGCTGCTGAGCCACGATGCGGGCTGTAACGTGGGAAACTTCCCAGACAGGGACAAAGTGGAAGTGAAACATCTGAAAAAGTAAACTCTTGAGGAAGAACGACCTCTCCACCCTCCAACTACCAACTCCTACATTCCGAAACCCACCCCAGCACAGAGTCCTGCGGGCGACAGCCAGATCCACCACCTCCACCTTCCCCAGTCCTGACCTGGGATCACCGTGTAATTAGTGCGGCCGGGCTGGTCTGGAGCAGAGAGGTGACTCCTGTCAGGATGAGAAATGGAGAGGGAATCTTATTGCCAGAGAACATTAATTGTTGTTCCCGCGGCTCTGGCCAGACCCTACTGAAGTCATTCAAATGAGGAAGCGCTGGCTAAACAGCGGAGGGCTGGGACCGCCCGAGAAGCAGCTGGAGGGAAAGCTCTCCCGATGCGAGGCGTTAGCCGGAGAAGCCAAGCTGTTTACCAACGGGGAGGGACAAGGGTGGATCACCGAGGCTGAATTTAGTGAAGCAAATGTCAGCCTAATCCCGGGGCAGATGGGGAGAGGAGAAGTGCTGGAGAGGGAGAAGATGCTGGTGGGGAGGGAAGATGAGGTGGAGAGGTGGCCTGACCCCCTGAAATGCTACGGTTGGCAGGGATGGGAAGAGGCAAAGGAATGGAAGCACCATGTGGAACCAGCACTTCGTGGAAGGTTGGAGATCAGAGGGACAAGCTGTGATTGGAGAGGGCAGGTGGGAAAAGGCAGAACTGGCAGGAGGTGACCTGAGATAGGTTGATGCCTCGGTATCGTGAGATGCCTGGGAACAAGCTGGAGCTGCCTGCTGAGAGGGAAGGCAAGGTGGGAGAAATGCAGCTGGAGAGCACCAACAAGGAGCAAGATTTGGGGGTGCAGCTGCTCCTCTCCCTGCCCCCGAGCCCTAATCCAGCTCCTGCGAGCAGGGTTAGCGAGAAAGGCAGAAGAGCAGGAGGATGTTCAGGGCACCTGATCCCACCCTGCGCTGCTGCTGGCGCTCAGACCACACAGCAGCCTCAGCCCTTGGATGCTGAGAGCCTGAAGGGTGGGAGGGGAAGAGCAGAGGAGATTTTTCCTGCTTGGGAAGAAGCTGCCACCCAAAACAGCTGGAGGAAAGCAAAACAGCCTTTGCTCTGGGACTTGTGCAGCTGGAGCTCAGCTTTTCCAGACGCACTTCAGCTGTCTGGAGGTGAGAGATGTGTCTGATTTAAGACTTCCCCTGCATTCAGCAGACTCGGTTCTACTTAAAATAACAACGGCTGAAACCTTGAAGGCTCTAAGAGCAAATGGCTGGGAGTGGGGGGGAGGGCTCCTCAAAAGGAGCCTGGGCACCACTTGACCTTGGCACTGGCTGGGATGCTCTGACTGGGAAGATCAGACCTCCAAGGCTGGTGGAGATGCAGGGCACCACTCTCCTATGTTCCCTCACTGGCGTCTCCCATCTCCATCCCTGTCCCCACACATCCCCATTCCTGCTTATTCATGGTGACCACTGACAAGCTGTCTGTCCTTAGAAATCAGCACTGACCCCGTCCCTTCCAACCGCAGAGAGCACCAGCTGTGCTGCCCCGGCCCCGTGCGCCCACGGAGCAGCCCCAGGAGGGGATGGAGCTGCACTCACCCACCTTCCATCACACTTAATGAAGGAGGAGGTTTTTAAAAAAGAGCCAGACTCATCCAAAGGGAGGTTTTGCTGACGCAAAGCAGAGACAACAGCACTGAAGGCACGGTGGGAGGTTAAGGAGTAGGGGACATTCCTACAAGTATGAAGCGCTGACCCTCTGGAGCAGATGCGCCCATCAGAGTTGGGTGTATTTTTGGAGCTGCAGGCAAGCAGGAGTCACAGGCAGCCAAGGAGCAGCTTGGAGAGGCCAAAGGCGTGCACCCACACGCACCCACACACACAGACAAAATCCCCTCTTAATCATCCCCGCGCTTCCTTCAGAGAGCCTGAGCGATCCTGGCTCCAGGCTGTTTATACAAGACACTTGAGTCCTTTCCAAGAGGCGCTTCACTTAAAAGAGAAGGGAACGTTTGGGGGAAGGTCCCTCGCAGACACGCTGCTCCCTCCGACCCAGTTTCTTGAACCCCTCCAGGGATGGGGCAGCCACCCCTGCTCTGGGCAGCCTGGGCCAGGGCCTCCCCACACTCACAGCAAAACATTTCTCCCTAAGATCTCATCTCCATCTCCCCTCTTGCAGCTCAAAACCCTTCCCCTTGTCCCATCCCTGCCCTTCCTGATCCAGAGCCCCTCCCCAGCTTTCCTGGAGCCCCTTTCAGCACTGGAAGCTGCTCTAAGGTCTCTCCACAGCCTTCTCTTCTCCACATGAACAACCCCAACTCTCTCAGCCTGGCCTCGTACAGGAGGTTCTCCAGCCCTCAGATCATCTCCGTGGCCTCCTCTGGACTCGCTCCAACAGCTCCATGTCCTCCCTGAGCTCAGGACTCCAGAGCTGGACCCAGGGCTCCAGGTGGGTCTCTCAGAGCGGAGCAGAGGGGACAATCCCCTCCCTCACCCTGTTGACCCCAGTGCTTTTGAAAGGCTGAGATCACTGTCCCAAAGAAATGCATCAGCTGGAAATGAAAAATACAGGGATGTGGGGGGGAAATACATCCCTCCATCTCTTTCTTCCATGCAGCTGCTTGGATTTATAGCTCAAAAAGCACCATGGAAGAGAAAGAAACCCCAACATTTCCAATAACCCTGCCACACAGCAGGTCACTCAGCTCAAAACCTCTCAGCCTGGTCCAGCGGTAAAGTTGGCTGCTAGATTTAAAAAGTTTAAAGTTGGCTGCAAAAAATAAAGTAATAAAGGATTTAAAGTGGTTAAGTATTGTGTGCAGCAAGCCACTGCCCACGTTATTAGCTGCAATAGCTGTCTGCTGCCAAGTAATCCATGCTTGACAGCCCCCAAATGTCAAGTGCAAAGACAGTGTTTGCACTTTTCGCAGTGAAAGGACACGTGGGATTTGCTTGCGCTGCATCCTGATGCTCCTGCAAGGTCTGTGCAAGCCCCGCTTTGCTCGGTCGCCGTAGGGGGAACGCTCCGAGGGACGTAACCCCGCGTTCCTGCCTTAACGTGCAGGTGCGCCTGCAGCTGGCAGAGAGACAGGAGGGTTTGGGCTGCGGAGGGTGGCTGAGGTCAGACCCTCCGCATGTGAGGGGCGAGAGGTTGCTGCTGAGAAAATACTCCTGGCTGCAAAACCCCAATGTGCATCACCAAGGAGCCCTCCTTCTCCCTACAACCGCTCTGAACGCGCAGGTAGGGTGTGTGGCCAGGTCTTTAGTTTTTTTCTGACTGTCTCTTTCCTTGATGGAGCGTTGGGATCCAGTCATGATTTCCTTGAAGGCAGCTTTAACTTGGCTTTGTTTTCCCTGACCCACAAGCGCCTGCAACCCCTCCTCTCGCACGCCCACAGCCCGGGCCATGCCTCACGCTCCCTATCAGCGACACTCCTCTCCCATTTTGCTCCTGATAATCTTATCTACACTGACCACTCCTTGGTTGTGTTTGGGCACTAAACCACCTCGCCCCTCATAAAATCATCTTGTTTCATGTCTCCTAGACCTTGACCTCGATCCCACTAAACTTTCCAATGTGTTTTACCACCTGGCTCTTCCCCATCTTTCTCCTTATCCTGCTGCTGATGTTGCTGGTGAAGGCCAGGTGGCTCTTCCCTTTTGAAATTTGATCCCATCAAACCTAGACATAAATACTGAGTCATAGAATCATGGAATGGTTTGGGTTGGAAGGACCTTAAAGCTCATCCAGTTCCAACTCCTGCCGTGGGCAGGGACACCTCCCGCTGGACCAGGCTTCGTGCTCCTGGCCATCGCACCCTGCATGTTCCCAACTTCTTCACCCTGGGATGCTTAAAGCTTTATCACACCCTGAGTGACCACATTGTCCTCCTGCCCTTGCTGTCCCCTCTCCCACGCTCTTCCAAACCTGCCTGTCTGTCCCCTACCAACCAGGTTTGTACTTCTGCCTCAATGCAGAACCCAATTTAAATCTTCCCCACAGGCTTCTCCCTCTCCCCCCTGGACCTTCTCCAGATGATGTACAAGTGACAATAACTCTGTCATCCTCTTGCTTCCTTTCCCACGTCAGGCAGCGCGCAAGCCTGCACTCCCTGTGCTTGCCAGCTAACCCGCTTCCAGCTGAAACCAGCCCAACTCCGCTAAGTAACGAGGCATTTCTAGGCTCTCCTCCTTGCCCTGGTGCCGGGGACCCCAAACAAGCAATTAACTGTCAATTAAAACAGCACACAACTAGAAAAGAGGCAGTAAAGGCAAAGAAACCAAACCATTTGTGGTCTTGCAAATAGATAACTCCCTTGAATAAATTGTTTTTCAGTGAATGTCTGGAAGGGCAAGATGGGCATGGGTATGATTGGAGATGGTGGGTAGAATTCTGGACATTGAGCCTGGAGAAGAGAAGGCTTCGGGGGGACCTGATCCTATGGGAGGTGTCCCTGCCCATGGCCGGGGTGGGACTGGATGGGCTTTAAGGTCCCTTCCAACCCAAACCACTCCATGATTCCATGACCAGGAGACATCGACAGGGTCCATGGCCATGCTTGGGTATCAAAAAGACTAAACACCTGCTTATCCTCCACCTGTCTGGTTCCTTTAGGCTGTGGGGTCCTTGGTGTCCCCAGTGCCACCGGGTGCTGGGATCCACCTGAATGTTGGCTTCATCCCACATTTGCAAAGCAGAACTACCACAACCTCCCAGTGCCAGCCAGCACAAGCCTGGAAGCTCCGGTGAACTTCAAAGGCAGGGACTGTCCCTGCTCACCATAACTCATCTCCTCCACCACCACCGTGAGATTACTGAGATGCTCAGGGGGACTGCGCTCCACACAGCCTCCCAGCCTCAAAGACTGAACATCTTTTGCATGCTGCTTTCTCCCCTCCAGGGAATTCAAGACAAACAGCCAGCTTCTAAAGGAACTCAGGCAATGCTGCCTCAACTCAGAAGGTGCTCACAACTGTAAGCACAACGACCAGGTTTTTTCCAGCTACAAGATCTGGTGCATGTGACAAACGTGCTGTCAGCTGAGCCAGGCAGCGCCCTGACGTATCCGTGTAGACGGAGATTTGATGCTGTTTGGTGTAATTACAGCACAAGCTGCAGTCGTTAATACCCACGTATAACAGGGGTGACTTCCAGAGAAGCAACAAGGAACTGTCACCAACCATGTTCCCGTAGGGTACAGAGATCACCTGGAGACGCCTGCTAAGCCAGCGCGCGGCCGTGAGCCAGCAGCCACATCCATGGGGCAGCGCTTCCCGCAGCGCCCGCTGCGATCCTGGTCCTCCCGCATCCCCAGCAGCATCTTCAGAGCATCCATCCCTAGAGCTGCCATCTCCATCCAGCTCCTCAGATCCCTGTGGGACCATCGGCAGTGCTGTCTCCACCAGGACCTTCCCCTCTTTGATGTCCACGCCCAGCACCATCAGGCTTCCCATCTCCAAACACCAGCAGGAACAGCGCCGGCACCATGACCCACCCCGAGCGTGACGGGAACCAGTGCAGGGAGCCGGTGGTCCCCATCGCAGAGAACACCGAGGAGAAAGATGGTTTGCGCAGAAAAAGACTTTGTTGTTCTTGGCCCAGCCCTGATGACAGCACTCTGAACATGATCCTGGCGCGCCAGCCTTATGGATTAAACATGAGCGTCACGATTAAGGCTTGGAGCCTGCTACAACCAGGGGAATTTGTTGTGTTGGAAATACTGTCCCTGTCAGAAACTGCCTTCACTCATGCAACGATGCCGTGTCTAATTAATTTAAATCGCTTTCCAGGTCCTGTCTCTGGGTGGGATGATGCCAGCAGCTTCTCACACCATTAGCTGCTGCTGAAGACTTTATATAATGTGTTATTCACAGCACCAACCGCTTCTCATCCAAACAAGAGCTATAAAGCCATATAAGCTGAGATGCTGACCGCACACTATGGCCTCTGATGACCCATTCTCAACAAAACAGCTCCCCAAACCTGGAAGTGCAGTTGTGACACTTCAATTTTCTACTAATTTTGGGGAGCTGAGAGGATTGACAACTGCACCCAGGCTGGTGCTTTCCTACCCTGACACAGAAGCTTTGCTTTTAGAATCACAGAATCATAGGATGGTTTGGGTGGGAAGGGACCTCAAAGCCCATCATCCAGACCCACTTGCCACGGGCAGGGACACCTCCCACTGGCCCAGGCTGCTCCAAGCCCCATCCAACCTGGCCCTGAACCCCTCCAGGGATGGGACACCAATGATTTCTCTAGGCAAACACACGCTATTATTCAGTATTTCAGTGGGAAATGACACCTCAGCCACAGACCTGACCAGCAGCACCAGCACAAGGGGGTCCCATCAGCTTGTGGCCCCTCTCAAGAATCCAAAGCTGCTCTGCCCCTGGGGAGGTGGCTGCTGGGAGACGTCGATGTGCAGAGATGCTGCTACACGAGCCATGAAAATCTCCCTCATCCTGGGCAGCCCTGGCAGTGCCGGCAGAGCTCCCTGGGGCAGGAACCAGCACGCAGAGCTGCCTCGCTGTCCATCCAGAAATGAGCCAAACGCTTGCACGGGGAGGGGGAAAGACGTGGGGCAAAAACACGATGGTCAGCAGAGTTTAAAACACGAGAAGTGGCCAGGTGAGCCCTCACACTGGCGGCGAGCTCAGGCAGGGGCTGGCTGCACTGTGAGAGCTCCTGCCTTGCTAATAGAGGCAGGTGAGTAACCGGGCAGCCCGTGTCAGAAAACCCACATCAACCTGCTGAGATTTCACATCTGTCACTCAACCTACCCTGCTCGCTCAGGTTTTTAAAGCAAGTCGGAGTTATTATAGGGCAGTGTTTTCTTTTCGCACCAGGATGTGGTTAATCATTCCCTAAGCGGCGGCACAGCGCGTACTGGACGCCGTGGGTAAGCTCCGCAGCCCGCGGAGAGCTGCCCACGCCGCTTCCACGGGGAGTAACAGCCATGTGCCACGGAGTTGCCGCCCTGAAAGCCACCGAGCCCCCCAGCCCTTCCCATGCGCTGAGCGGGATGAACCTCGGCGGAGACATCCAGGGCTGCTCCGGGAGCAGAATTTCAAATTCTGCATCTTGGCGAACACCCTTTGCTTCCGT
Source organism: Phaenicophaeus curvirostris (assembly GCF_032191515.1). NCBI lineage: Eukaryota > Metazoa > Chordata > Aves > Cuculiformes > Cuculidae > Phaenicophaeus > Phaenicophaeus curvirostris. Next base: position 26,401,170 of record NC_091401.1, read on the forward strand.
GGGGGGTTTGTATGAGGGATGCGGGGCCCCGTGGGGTGTGTTGGGGTCGCTCTCTGCATGAGGATCCTCCTCTGACCCCAGTGGGGAACTGGCGCATCCTTCCCGGACGCCGTCCTTACCTTGATGTTGCAGAAGATCCCCCGGGAGCAGGTGCCAGACCTCTTGGGGACGTCGACTGGGGATTTGCCGGCTTCGGGGTGGACTCCCATGGTGGAGGCTTCCCAGGGAGCCCTGAAGAGCTGGGCTGCAGGGAGGCTTCTCTCCTCTCTGGACTGTCCCGCTGTGGGCAGCGTGCACGGTCTGTGCCAAAACCCCTCCAAGCCCGCGAGTGAGGCAGGCAGCTTGAGCACAAAGTTTTTATAAGTCTCCTCTCGGGAGCGATGATGAAACCCTTTCTCCTCCCTCTTTTGCTTTGCGCACAGAGGGAACTTTAAAGTCGCAGGAAACCAACGCCGGCGCGTGGGGAGCAGGTGGGAGCGAGGGCTCGTCCAGCCCCGAATGCTTCGGGGACCGGGACCACGGGGTCACCCAGCGCCCCAGCCCATCGCTCACCCCTGCGGCACCTCCACTCGCTCTCTGGACATCGGAGGCTGCAGGACTTGGCTGGACGAGGCACCAACAGCGCAGCGTTCCGCGGGGAAAACCACCAGGGTGTAAATTCACATCTCCTTGAAGGGGTGAGAGGACAGGGAGGCACTTTCAGCAAACTGAGATTCAGCTCCAGGTGGTGTGAGGGGGAAGGTTGGGTGGCCAGATGGAGAAACCCCTCCCTGGGTTAAGGGGTTACGGAGATAGAAAACCTTCTCCTGCTTTTCTTTCACAGAAATAACTGCATTTGGGAAGTTCCCGAGAGTTGTTTTTTTGACTAATACCGCTCTGGGCTTTGTTTATGCAAAGCACTGATTTATTTTGCAGGCTCCTCACAGGGAGGAGAAGTGTCAGAGGGAGAAGGGCAGGTTGATCCCAGCTGAGGGGAAGCCAGCTTCAAGGATTTTGTCAAAACGATTGCCTTGCCCTGCTTAAAGCAGAGGGGAGCGAGGCAGGGGGACTCCGTGCTCTCAGCCTGGAGAAACCAAATCCCAGCTCCTGAGTGGGTTTTCCCCATGGAAGGGCTGACGAGTCCCGTTGGACACCCACGTACGATGCCACGGAGCCAAGCTGTGCTCAGCGGGCACCCACCAACCCCTGTGCCCCGCCGAGGCACCCACCGTGGCCGCTCACCACGAGAGGGTGCATCGCACCCATGGGAGAGGCGCCCTGGGCACTCCCTTCTCCTGCCTTGGCCAAGCCAGCCCCTGAGAGAACCCCTGGGTCAGGATCTTCAGGGTCCAGCACCAGCCTGACCAGGCGTAGGGCTTGAAAGCACTGTGAGAATCAGCACCGCTGAGATCAAAAGAGCTAATTTTGGCTGCAGCGTCCCAGCGTCCTAACCCCGTCCCAGGAGAACTGTTTGCAGGAACAGGTGACCCACGGGTGGCAAAATAAGCATCCTGCTTTCCCACCTCTCTTTTTCCAGTCCCATCCCCAAATCTGCTAGATCTGGGGTCAGGATGTGATGCGAAGAGACCCATCAGAGTTAGCTGAGCTCTTTCATCCACTGCTCAGTGGCAAGAGGGTGTTTCAGCCTCACTGACAGAAAAGCTCAAGCCAGCCTCTGCTCGCCTCCCACCCTCCCCATGAGCTCGATGCGCTGTTGAGCTCATTTTTCAAGCAAAGCTTGATGTGATCGCTAACTTCTCTGTCTTTTCCGTTTATCCTGTGCAACCCTGTGATGCTCACTCTGTCATAACAAACCACCTCCACGGAACAGCTGTTCCAGCCACTAACTTTGGTTTTTCCATAGAAATTTGTCTCCATGCAGCAGAAACGTACTGGGGACGAGGCGCGATGCCCGAGAAGCCTGTGCCCTGCCTGGCGGAGAGCAGAAACACCCCTGCCCCGATGCCACATCCCATGGATGGGGCTGGGAACGCCGTGCTGATGGGGTTAACAACCCCTGCAAGAGGAAGCAAAAGGATTTAGTGAGTCAAAAATGAATCAGGGCTTCTGGTAAACACCCCTATGGGCTGGAAGTGGCTCTCCCAAGGGCATGTGGGTCCCTAGTAGGAACCAACTGTGCATCCCAAGGAAGGGACAGAGGTTGGGGCAGCCTTGGACATGCTCGGATCTGAAGGACCCGGCTCCCCAGGCAGCATCGTGGTCCCCAGGTCTGGCCACTCGCCAGCAAACCCTTGTTAGTTCTGGGCCGTGGAAGGATGCTCCAGCAGGGCTGATTGGCTGCATGGCAGGAAAAAATCGTGCTGGCAACCCACACTGCCCTTGCATTTCTCAACCTGCAGGTCTCACAATAAATAATGCAAGAAAACTCTGCTTTCCACCCAGCCAGGAGGCATTCTCGGTGCCGGGGACCTCCCCGGGGGGCTGCACACTTTGCTTACCGTGCAGCGCCCTGCTCTCCTCACCCATGAAAAGCTTCCAGTGAAGGCTTTTCCCAAGGAAGGAGCGCTGCCTGAGCCTTGGCAGCTCATCTGGCTGTAGTAAATACAAGAAAAGCTGAGAAATCTAAATTTAAAAGCCCAGTTCTGGTGACTTCAGCTATTCAAGGCAGACGTGGTTAAAAAACGCATTCAGTTCTCTCTCCCGTGGCCAGCACAGCTGCTGTATCTTGCAGCAAAAGCAAAGGGTTATTCTCGAGCAGGTTCTGTCCACCTAGCTGGGACCATTAGAGAGCGTTCCTGACATCTCCCAAGCCTTTATCCCGCTGGAAGAGAAGTTCCAGCCCTTGGACACAAATCCTGCTCTTGTAGATAGAAGCTAGAGCTTTCTTACACTAACATTGCTTTTAAACTAAGGACCTTAGACAGTAGATTGTGGGACAGGAGTAACAAAACAAGGTGCACACAAGAAAATGGGACTCACCTCTTTGTGAGGATTCTCCACTGCATTTCCATCCCTGCAGGGTTACAGCCTTGGTGAGGACTGGTCCAGCCTGCAGACGAATGCACAGGAGGAAGGTGATTTACGGCGGCGCTGACAAGGGGAGAGCAGTCTGGTTTCCAGTTCTTCTTGCTGTGCTTTGTTAGGGCCATACAGCTGGTGTTAAGCGCCTGGCAAGAAAGATCATGCATGGACAGGGTTTAGTTCATTTTACACGTCTCCTGGGGCTGCATTTCTTTTTCAGCCTTTGAAATGAGTTCCTCTTACAGGGGCCACGATCCCCTGGCCAAGATATCAGCTGGAATGAGAAGACTTAGTTGCAGCTGAGTGGGAACCAGCTACTTCAACCAGCAGAGCTGAATCAGGTCAACAGCTCTCCAGGTTCTCCACCAGTTCATCCTCCACCCTTCTGGATTGGGGGAAATAGTTTCTGAATAACAAGACTCAGATTCCTTGGGACGTCTGACCACGCAGTTCACGTCTTTCCAGCCCCAAGATAGGAAAATCAGTTCCTTGGCCCATTGTTCCCTTGTGGCTCTCTGGCTCTAGACCAGGGATGGTGCTTCAAGCAGGTCTGTGCGAAGTGAAATGCTGACTGCAAAAGTCCAGGTCTCATCCCTAAGTCACTGACAGGGAAGCTGCTGGGAAGGAAACACCTTCTTTAAGAAGGATCTGCTGGTCTAGCTTCAAATGTAGCAGGGACTGTCCTACCGTGCATGCACAGCACAGCAGTAAATCATCTTCTGTGCTGGGATGTAGTGTCTCTTCATCTAGTAGTAAGTCTTCCCAGGGGCCAGGAAGATCTTCACAGCTGAGTCCCAGTTGGACTCAATGATGCTTATGGGTTCCTTCCAACTCAAGATATTCTATGATTCAGTGCTGGTGGGTACACAGAGCCTTTCAGAAAGGCTCCCTTCTAAACTCTTTGGTGGCATCAGGTGATCCAGCAATAACAGGGAAGCCCAAAGCAAACCTACGTGCAACCCTCAGACTGGGAAATCCTCCATCATTGGATAAAACTAGAAGATAGAGAAGGGGCTGGACCTCAGGACCCCCCTGGCTCAGCGGAATTGAGTTAGATGTGATGCAAGGAAATTCCTGCTCTTTTTCAGATGTAACAGCGATGAAGAACCTACCACAGACATCAGCCAGGAGAGATGTGAGGAGGGACAGACTTCTAGGGAGACACTTTGTGTTGGGAAGACCTGAGGAAGCTCTGCAGGAGAGAGGAAGGAATGAAAACTGGATCAGAGCCACAGAGCTCATCAAATGAACAGCCCTAGAGGTTATCACCAGAGATGTGCTGGGTCTCCTGCTTTGTGGGTGATGCTGTTGCAAGGAAGATTAAGAAGGGAGCAAAAGATGCTCTCTATAGTTACTCAGGAACCTTGCACGGCTTAGAAATAAACTTCCTTGAGCTGCCTGACCCCCAGTTTACTCGCTGCACTTGAGTACCAGGGCAGCACAAGCCTCTGCAGGAGCAAACACGAAGCCCCTGGGCTCTGGGAGGGTTTCAGACGTGCAAGTACAAACATTGCTCTGGGACTGTGGATTAAAACCAACCCATTGCGCTACCCAAGCCAGTCCCTGGGGTTGCAGCCCCCTCTCTGGAAACCCAGCCCTTCTCCAGGGCTGGTGGAGCCCAGCAGTGGTCGGCTGGAAGGGGATGGGGCAGGCAGCCTGCCTCAGCGGCTCCTGCCAGGACCTGCGGTTGCAATGGAAATTACAGACCATGACAGGCTGGGTTTAATTTACCAGCAACGCGTATTTGATCTGGAGCAGAAATACTGGTCAGAGGGAGGTGCGCAGCCATACCTGAAGAACAGGCTCGGCTGGCGCACAGCCCGACCTGCTCCTAGGGATGGAGAGTGAGGGGAAGGTGGCTTAGAGGCACCTGAGGAGGTGGTCCAGCCCTCAGGTCCCTGGTGTGGAGAGAAACGTAGCGGGGAGCATACGGGACAAGCAACAACCGAGCCCTGGGCCAGGATGCGACACCGGGTACCTTCTGGCCGAGGCCCCCGGCAGCCCTGCAGGGAATCAGCCATGCCCAGAGATTAGGAGTGAGGTCAAGGCGGGATGGGAGAGCAGGTAATTTCTGCTGAAGGTGATGGCAGAGGTGCACGTCAGCATTAAATCATCCCTCCCATGCTTGGCTGCCCACAACCGGCTAACCCGAAGCAGGAGATGTTTGCCTGCACCAGTGACTAATAAATACATTAAGTAACTCTGTGGCGCTCTCCATCCCATGGGCAAACCCAGTCAATCCAAACCCTTGCAGAGCAACAGCAGAGGAAAGGTGCTTTCTGGAGGAGTTACTGGGGAGACAAGCTCTGCAGGGCTGCAGCTGCAGAGCCTGGAACCAGGAGGCTGCGAGCTGAGCAGGCTGAGGCTTTAAAAGCGGGGAGGAAAGCAGAAAGCTCCTCCAGTTTTGAGTGCTGAAAGTGATGGGGAGTAGAGGAAATGCTTTTAAATGAGACATGATGGTGCTTTATGTCACATTTCTTAAACAGCCACTTTCTTTTCCTCTGCCTTTGCCGTTTGAAGTAGGTCTTGTTTATAATTTAGCCACTTGAGTCTCACCTTCAATTGAAATCCTGCCATAACACACCATAGAATCATGGAATGGGTTGGCCTGGAACCCCTCCTGTGAATACCAGGACCATGCAACCCACACACTCTCCAGCCACCACTATAAAGCCCTCCTCACACTGCAAACCCAGACCAAAGAGACAGTCCTTGCCTCAAAGGAACTGCAATCTGAAGGATCAGTACCCTGTAGGAAAAGCAATTAACTGGGGAAGACAAGGATCTGCCCGTGCCATTCAAAGCAAGATTTGCATTTCATTGAAATTGCTTCAAGTGATCGTGATGAGACAGTTTAATTTGACTCTTCCCACTGCCAATGAACTTCACAGTCAGTAAATATTTCAGTGCCCCTAAGCAAGGCTTCTGCAGCCTAGAAGGCAGAGAGGCAAAGATTTTGATAGGAGCTCAAAGAGGCTCCTATCCAGGAGGAGTTCACATCCTCTGGCCGCTGCAGACGGCACAGGGAAGGAGAAGGTGCCTGCTCAGCATCACCCACCTCACTGTCCTCAGCTGGGTGCAATCCCGAAGCACCAGGAGAAGAGATGCAGACAATGTGAGGGATGCGTCACCGTGAGGGATACAGCCCCCTCCCATTCACTCCTGGTGTTGGGTCTTTGCTCTCTGCCAGACAAGGGATCACCAAGACTAAAGAGTCCCCACAAAAGCCCCAGGAAGGGCAGAAGGGCTCACATGGTCTTTGCGGGGAGACCCACCTCTGTCACGTCCCACTGGAAATCTCCACCTTTTCAAAGAGCTGATGTTGCATATATTGACCCTTGTGCTTAGAAATCATAGAATCGTGGAATGGTTTGGGTTGGAAGAGACCTGAAAGCTCAAACAGTTCCACCCCCCAGCCATAAGCAGGGACACCTCCCACTGGATCAGGGGCTCCAAGCCCCATCCAACCTGGCCTTGAACCCCTCCAGGGATGGGGCATCACCAACTTTTCTGGGCAACCAGGGCCAGGGCCTCCCCACCCTCACAGGAGAACATTTCTCCCTAAGATCTCATCTCAATCTCACCTCTTTCAGCTCAAAACCATCCTCCCTCATCCCAACCCTGCCCTCCCTGATCAAGAGCCCCTCCCCAGCTTTCCTGTAGGCAATAAATGGTTTTCTGTAGCTGTTCTGCCACCCCTAAAAGACCTCAGATTGCACCAACGGCCACTGTTCAAATGGAAATTAAAAAAAAAAACAAATAAGCACACAAAAGCTTTACTGAATGTTACCCCGTTACATGGATGGAACCAAACGCTGTGCAGTGATCGTAGCTCTGAACTGATCCTTTCTGAAGTTGTGGTAGGGACAGTTAAACCATGAATTCTGGATGCCTGTCCGCTTCCCTCTGAAAAAAAAAGGTAAAGTCAATAAAAAGAGGATAAAAGAGAATAAATTCAGCACATCTCATTCCTACTATCTGGCTGTGACACTGTACTCCTACCACTGGCAGCACTGAACTCCAGGCACTGTAAAACACGGAATGAGAAAGGAAAATGGTTCAATTTCCACTAATTTGCAGCAAGATATTTTTATTGTACTAGATATTGACTGATTTAATGACTACGGCAATAAGAGTGCCATAAAAGTTGCATAATCATCTATTTATTTTCCCCTCAGCTACTTAGAAGCCTCGTAAAAACTCCTTGTTTGCTTCAAAACCTGCCAGATTTCCCTGATACTGCGAGTGTGCCTGTGGTTTGGCTGTCGCTGCGGGAGGGCGAACACGCTTCAGCAAAGCAGCTTTGCCTTTCAATAAGCAGCAGACCAAAAACAAACCAATAAAACCTGTTCCCCTCGCACTGGCCACGAGGCAGAGGGAGCTGGGAGCAAGAGGCTGACACCTGGCAGCCCCCGGTGACACGTGTTATGCAAAACTCTACTGGAAATTGGCTTTGACAGCCCTGTTTTGGCGTGCCCGGAGTAGTTCAGATCTCTTCATCCTCCTCCTAGAGAGACCACAGGTCATGCTCTTCCCATCCCCACGCAAATTACCTTTATGGGGTGGCTCTTCCCGTGGCGTTCCCTGCAGCACTGATGTTTAGCAGCCAGGAGACCAAAATTAAGGTGAAGGCTTTGCTATTCGTAATGCCAGAACTTGCTGCTGCAGCTCCTGCAACGTCTTCAACTTGAGAAGCTGTCAACACGCTGGAGGGAAGGGACGGCATCCAGGGGGCCTGGACAGGCCGAGAGGGGCTGTGGGAACCTCACGGGGTTCAACGAGGCCAAGGGCATCGTCCTGCGCCTGGGTCGGGGCAATCCCAGCCACAAGTCCAGGCTGGGTGGAGAATGGGTTGGGAGCAGCCCTGAGGAGAAGGACTTGGGGTGCTGGGGTTGAGGAGCTCAACGTGAGCCGGCAACGTGTGCTCAGAGCCCAGAAAGCACCCGTGTCCTGGGCTGCATCCAGAGCCGTGGGAGCAGCAGGGAGGGAGGGGATCCTGCCCCTCTGCTCCGCTCTGAGAGACCCACCTGGAGCCCTGGGTCCAGCTCTGGAGTCCTGAGCACAGGGAGGACATGGAGCTGTTGGAGAGAGTCCAGAGGAGGCCACGGGGATGATCTGAGGGCTGGAGAACCTCCTGTATGAGGACAGGCTGAGAGAGATCGGGTTGTTGAGCCTGGAAAAGAGAAGGCTGTGGGGAGAACTTAGAGCAGCTTCCAGTGTGGAAAGGGGCTCCAGGAAAGCTGGGGAGGGGCTCTTGATCAGGGAGGGCAGGGATAGGATGAGGGGAATGGTTTTCAGATGAAAGAGGGGAGATTGAGATGAGCTGTTACGGAGAAATGGGGAGGCCCTGGCCCAGGCTGCCCAGAGCAGGGGTGGCTGCCCCATCCCTGGAGGGGTTCCAGGCCAGGTTGGATGGGGCTTGGAGCCCCTGATCCAGTGGGAGGTGTCCCTGCCCATGGCAGGGGTGGGACTGGGTGGGCTTTGAGGTCCCTTCTGACCCAAACCATCCCAACTCTGATTCTGTGACCCGGGCGTTAGCCAGGGCAGGATGAGAAGCTGCGACGTCCGTCATACAAAGAGTGCGGGAAACTTTCTGTTTGGAGAAGCTGGAATAAAAACAGCAAGAAAGGTTTTGATCACAAGGTCCTCTCCTGACTCCGAGCTGGGGTCGGAAGGGCTGGTTTTGAGCTGGTATCAGCTCTGGCCATTTCAAGTGAAAATGTATTTGTTTTCCTTGGAACAGGCAAGTCAAGCGGGAACAATGGCTGGAACTGACACTTTGCAAGGAAAGATTTTGTTTCATCTTGAAAGGCTGAAACACCTTGAAATACTTTCCAATGGAAATGACATATTTTTTTTCTGCTGATGCACATGGGAATCACCTCATCACAGTTTCCATCCTCCTCCAGCCACTCCCGCTTCAGCCAGAAGGACTCGAGGAGATTCTGGACATACATGTGGCATGGACCAAGAGGGATGGAGAGTCATCCAGCCATCGTGTCCAGGAGGATGGAGAACAATGCAGGCAGCCACCCGTGGGCACAGCTCATGAAAACACTTTTCTAATGGGGAAAACGGAGGGTTAGATATAGAGAGATCTGTCGTAGTCTGCATGAGCAAGTTATGAAAGGAGCTGTAGGACCTTGAGGGAAGATAGCAAATAATCCCCATGCAATTTAAATGGGCTACAAGCAAGAGAAAATTAGGTACTAGAATCATAAAAGTTGGAGAAGACTCCTCAGCTCATCCAGTCCAACTCTCAGCCCAATCCTGCTGTACCAACCAAACCGTGTCCTCAGGTGGGATGGAGACCCCACCACCTCCCTGTGCAGTCTCTGCCAGGGCCCAACAACCCTTTCCGTGGAGAAATTGTTCCTGATGTCCAATCTGAACCTGCCCTGGCACAACTTGAGGCCATTTCCTCTCATCTGATCCCCTGTCACTTGGGAGAAGAGCCCAGCACCCACCTCACCACAATCTCCTTTCAGGCAGTTGCAGAGAGCGATGAGGTCTTCCCTCAGCCTCCTTTTATCCAGGCTAAACAGCCCCAGGTCCCTCAGCTAAAAGTGAAGAGGTGCCATTTGAGCAGGTACCACAGGAGAACCAGGGAGAAGAGAAGTCCAAAATCCTGTCAGTTTTCCCTAAAGAAGTCTGGGCTTGGGAAGTAAAACATAATAATCCAGAAATCTGAGTCCCTCTTTGTTGTGGTCTCAGATTTCTCATACCTGGAGAGCTTGAGGAACCGCCAACCACTTCCATCTTCAACCGAGACAAAAAGCACCGTTCTTGAAATGCTTTATAAACAGAGGAAAGTTTCAATCTCAGCTCGGCTGAAATGTTTCCCTTTCACAATTTCAAAACATTTCCTTTGGATCACGGTTTTTTTAGCACGATGGGATTGGCTCACATTCCTAAACAACCATTTCAGAGCTCAGTAATCGGCCACTGTTTCCTTTCAAAAATCGGCTGATGACCCTGAAATGTCTTTTATTCTTTTTCCACATTCTAAATTAATGCGGAAAATGTGAAAAGTTTTGGGGTTGAAAAAAAAGATGTTCCCCTTTTTATCTTCTTTTTTCAATACGAGATAAAAAAGAGCTTCATGTTGAAAACAGGATCCTCTCTTTCCTGTTCTCCTTTCTTTTGTAACGACAAACCAAGGGGCTCTCAAGCTGAAGAGGTGCTTGGAGTCTACTTCTGACAGGTTCAAAACCAGCCTGCTCAGACACGGCCAGCACTTTCCTACCTTCAGCAGTCACTTCCTAAACCATAGAATCATGATTTAGTTTTTGGGTTGGGTTGGAAGGGACCTCAAAGCCCATCCAGTCCCACCCCTGCCACGGGCAGGGACACCTCCCATGGATCAGGGGCTCCAAGCCCCATCCAACCTGGCCTTGAACCCCTCCAGGGATGGGGCAGCCACAACTTCCCTGGGCAACCTGGGCCAGGACCTCCTCACCCTCACAGCAAAATATTTCTCCCTAAGATGTCGTCTCCATCTCTCCTCTTTCAGCTGAGAAACCTTTGCCCTCCCCTAGTGAAGATCGATGGCAAGATAGTCTCCTCTGAGCATGGTGTGACCCTATAGAGAGAGGATCGGAGCGGAGTCTCCATGTGCCACTGGTCCCAGGGCACTCAAGGAGGGCACAGATTTAAGACGCAGCAGAGTTTCTTTTCCCACTTTCAGGTCTGTTTTTATTTAACTACAAAACCAAGTTTTGGCCAGCATCTGCAGTTCTTGGTACTCTTGGGAAGAAGGGATGTCAAGCCTTCCCTGGAAACCATGCTGGCCGCAGCGAGCATGGTCAAGCTCCAAGATCCCTCTAAGAACAGCCTGATGGAGAAAACACTCTCACTTCCAGACCGCCTGGTGCATTGTGGACCACTGACCCCACCGTGACGAGGCTGGAGGAGGCAGTGACTCACCCACCGCATCGCTGGACCGAGTCCAGCCGACACAGCCCTCCACTTCATGGGTTTCAGCGCTACGAGGCCAGCTTAGATTCAACATCAGCCAAGAAACTTGACTATTAATAGCTGCTCCCAGAAGACTAACAACCACGGCTCGACATACAAACAAGGAAGCAGAACATCAAGAAATAAACACATCTGAGGAAGAGCCATCAGCTCAGCGAGGTGATGCTCGCAGCGTGGCTTCATGCTTCACTGGGGCTTCTGAAGAACCATCCCATCCAGTGGGTGGCTGACTCCTCAGCCAGGTATGCCTCTGCCGTGGCCGCTCAACTGCACCACAGAAAATGAGACAAGTATTTATTTTTTCTAATGGGGAAATCAGGAAATGGTTCTGACAGCTATGATGGACCACTCCTACCTAAAAGGACTTCTTTGACCAAGACACATACCTACCTCATGGGGACAGATTTTCTCACCTTAGAGGTTGTTTTGAATAGGAACATTGTCTACACACTGCTTACAACTACCTGAAAGGAGGTTGTAGAGAGGTGGGTGCTGGGCTCTTCTTCCCAGTAACAGGCGATAGGATGAGAGGGAATGGCCTCAAGTTGCCTCAGAGCAGGCTCAGGTTGGACATTAGGAAAATATTTTTCACTGAAAGGGTCATCAGGCCCTGGCAGAGGCTGCTCAGGAGGTGGTGGAGTCACCATCCCTAGAGATATTTAAAAGATGAGTAAACGAGGTACTTAAGGATATGGTTTAGTGGCAGATAGATATGGTTTGATGATCTCAGAGGTCTTTTCCAACCTGGTGATTCTATGATTATGTTCCTGCTCTGCACCTGCCAGCTGTAGCTGAATGTTAAAGGACCTGCCCTTAGGTCTGAATCTCAGAGCAGAAGACATTGCGGAGCTCCCACTAATCAGAGCCATAGCAGCTGGCTGCAGAGACCCTGCTCCAGCTCTCTCTGCATCCCAACACAGAGCTGGGACCTTCAGGAACCTGAAGGAGAGGTGCGCTCCAGCGTAATAAGGATGTGGTCCATAGTGGTCCACTGAAGATCACCCAAAGTCAATCATTTCAAGAGTGAGCTGACAGCTCAGGGAACAAGCTCCCTGTTTTCCCTCGGAAGCAGCATTTTCAATAGCTTCCCTGCACCCTGATCAGAAGGAGATGCACAGGAGGTGCTGTTCTTAAGAGAAGATACTCGCTTGAGCTCCTCACCTGATGGGGAGGACCATGCACCAGCGTACGCAGAGCTCTGGACCTGCTCTAGTGGGGTTTGGTCAGCATTTAGAATTGAATCACAGAATCATAGAATAACCAGGTTGGAAGAGACCTGCTGGATCATCGAGTCCAACCATTCCCATCAATCACTAACCCATGTCCCTCAGCGCCTCGTCCACCCGTCCCTTAAACCCCTCCAGGGAAGGTGACTCAACCCCCTCCCTGGGCAGCCTCGGACAGGGACCAATGACCCTTTCCATGAAAATTTTTTTCCTAGTGTCCAGCCTAATTGCATAGTCCTCCTGCAGTTCCCTTCTTCAGATCTCCTTGTGGAGCTGGTGCTAAGGAGGAGTAGCTCCATGTGGCAGGGCTGGGCAACGCCTGGTAAGAATGATGGAAATCTCCATGGACACTAACGTGTTTTTTGGGGCCAACTGTCGAGCCCTCTACAAACAGTCTTTGGGGTGATGTCAGTGAGGGCTCTCAAGTCATACTTTCCTCTTCTGGTGAGCAAATCCTCATCCCATTTGGCCCCGACTCCCTTCTCTATGACACCTAAGAGACACCCCACACCCTTGTGCTCCCCTCAGCACCTCGAAAGGAAAAGCTCTGCCTCGCAGCATACGGCACGTTATCCTTGCAAGTTCAGTAATTTCAGCTAGGGATCGCTTCCTCAATGCCTGTTCCTGTTCTTTGACCCCTGGCTTCATTTTTCTTTCTTTTGCAAGGACAACCGCTGGCCCAGGTCACACCAGTGAGAAACGTCAGGCTGATTCTGGGAACCGCTTCCTGAAACGCATCCATCTGGGGGTTATCAGCACGCCGACACGCTGCTGGAAGAGCCTCTTGACTGGAAATATTCAACTGCACAGAGAAACAGGTCATCCTGTCCCACTTCTTTCTCTCCCCTGCTCCTACGGGGAACCACTGGAAGAACTTGTCCCTCACAGAGAGGACGACGGACGGCAGGATGGGGCTGTTCTTGCATCTTCATCACACACTGGCTCATCTCACCACGGCCCCAACCATCAGGGGACACCCTTCCTCCCTCACGTGACTTTTTTGATCCTTATTTAAAACAGGACGCTACAAGACTTCAGAGACTAAAATAGTGGTTTAAATTTAGGCAGGATAGACCAAGAGGCACCATTGACAATTCCTCTTCCAGCGACAGTGCTCCACAGCCAGGAGGAAGCAAAGCAAACAGAAGCCAAGCCAGCTGTAGGATGCAGTGGCTGAGAAGGTAGCCAAGGAAAGGAGTTGAATGTCTGGCCCAAGACGACTTTCTGGACAATGACTGACTCACCGCTTCTAGGCGGCATCTTGGGGCTTGAGCTGTCTCCCCTGCTAGACCAAGTGAGGCAGGGGCTGGGACATAGCTGGAATAGGTGGAGCCCAGCAACAGTTCCTCTCTCGCATGACTCAGGCTGGAAGGCTACCTCCTCCCATCCCCAGAGGCCTCGCATTTGGGGTCCAAGCTGCCCTCTTTGATGGCTTCAATTCCAGGGACCCAACCTGCCCTCTTTGATGGCTCCAATTCCAGGGACCCAACCTGCCCTCTTTGATGGCTCCAGTTCCAGGGATCCAAGCTGCCCCCTTTGATGGCCACTGGTGCCAACAGAAGGCCAAAAGCACCTGGAGACCCTTCTACTTTTCCAATCCCACCGTGAGAATTTGCTCTCAAATGAGCAATGCCAACTCAAACGCAGCCTGGGCACAAGTGGAAGTGGTGGGATGGCAAGATGCCCCAAGGAATTATGACTAAGTCAGCTCCCCCTTAGCTTCCAGAGGCAGCAGTGCAGATCTCACTTGGTCCATCCAAGCAGCAGAAAGCAGGCTCCTAACTCATCCAAATTAAGAACAACTAACTCCTGCAGAGGTTGCTGTTTCTCGGTTCCACCCGCTACCAGCCCTTCTCCTGCCCCTGTCGTACTGGCAGGAGCACAAGGTATCTCTGATGGGTTCCCCATGCTGACCTTTCCCTCTCCAGCACGAAGTCCCTCTCCATTTACCAGACAACACTACTATTCACAGAAGCAGCATCTTCTTACCACACAGAGCAAAACCAACAAATATGAGGTGAGAAGAGCTGCAGCCCATTACAGGAGAGCCTTCTCCACCACGCAGTGCCAAGCTTCAGATGTTTCTTACCCTCTTTCGCAACCCCGTGCCAGGAAGCCTCACCTGTGCTGCTGGCATCTTCTTGGCTCAGCAAGTGCCAGGACAGCGTCTAATTTGAAGCCGTCCCAGAGTAATTCCCCTTTTCCTTGGGCCAGGTGATGCCGGGATGTCTCGCACCTCCTCCTGCAGAATGCAGAGTCCAAGAAGGAAGGTAAACAGGACACTCGCCGGGCTCAGACAGAGGGGCGTGTGCCCTTCATCAGAAAATACTTTGGAAAAACTGACTGGAATGCTGGTATGGTTTCCCCTGTTTGTCTGATGGGGGAATTTCCCCTTATCATTGACAGGGATTGGACCAAGACCAGAAGAAGAAGTGTCTGCCAGGCTGTTTAATGCGTCTGGAGGCACACGTCTGGCTCTTGGGATTGATTTTCTCCCACCAATACGTGTAAAGTAAACACTAGTCAGCAGGGTCACCCCCCCGGGTGAGGGTTCAGCACTCGAGACTAAAGCCGGTGGTGGCAGCAGAGGGACCGTCCAAAGCAAAGGTCCACCCAGGGGAAGCAGATCTGAAGAGGTATCATATCCACCCCCCATTTTATCTCCCCAGTTGAATGGGAATGTGCTGGGCTCCTGTGCAATGGAAAATCATGGAAACAAGACCCCCAAAAAGGTGGAATTTAAGGAAACCTACGTGAGCACATGTGATTTGGAAACACGAGGCAAAGATTCAAGGCAGGGGGGATAGATGAGAATCATAGAATCATTAAGGCTAGAAAAGACCTCTGAGATCGTCCAAGTCCAACCATGTGGATGGAGATGGAAACCCAGATGGACCCAGATGTAGAGCAAGCAAGGATCGACCACCACAGCCACGTGTGTGTCAGCTTGACAGTGGAACAGGGATACCAGAGGGGAGAGGCTCTCTGTCCCCGAGGAGGACAGCTGATGGCTTTCTGTGAGTAGGGTGAGCAGGGTGGGCACCTCCCACACTTGCGTGCCACGGGGCTCCAGCACTTTCTGGTCCTGCCTCCCCGCGTTGGCTGGCGATGGCCACGTGCCGAAACGTGATCCTGGACCCAGCCTGCGTCCTACCCGGCTGCTCCAACCAACCTCAGGTGAGCAGAGAACGCGCAGGGGATGCACCAGGGCGTGCGCTCCTGACGTAGAGATGGAGCGATAGGGATGTCACCGTGTTTTCGGCTCAGTATTGCGCACGGGGCAGCTACGCCCCGCCGGTGGAAACGCTCAGCTCACCAGCACCTCCAGCTTCGCCTGGCAGAGCAGCGAACCCGCTGATGCCAGGCTCTTATCTGAGCTGGCACCATCGTGAGCTGCGCGATCACCTCCCCATCCTTCCTCCGCTTCCCAAACAGGTCAGGGCCGGGAAGGCGCCCGGGGATGCGATAAGAAATGCCCGCGAGCCGTTAGCAGGGGAGGAGACGCAGCCTCCCCGAGGGGTGAGCACAGGAGCCTGGCCCACAAGAAGACATCCCCAAATGACTGGGGCTGGGAAGCAAACCAAACGTTATTTTTCTGCTTTGGGAGGGAGAATGAATCATAGAATCATAGAATCACCAGGTTGGAAGAGACCCACCGGATCATCGAGTCCAACCATTCCCATCAATCACTAACCCATGTCCCTCAGCACCTCGTCCACCCGTCCCTTAAACCCCTCCAGGGAAGGGGACTCAACCCCCTCCCTGGGCAGCCTCTGCCAGGGACCAATCACCCTTTCTGTGAAAAATTTTTTCCTAATGTCCAGCCTGACCCTCCCCTGGTGGAGCTTGAGGCCATTCCCTCTCGCCCTGTCCCCTGTCCCTTGGGAGAAGCACATCACAGAGAGGTTTTTAAACTGCCTCCAGCACCTCTTGCCGCATCTAGAGACTCACTGTGCAGCCCATGGAGTCTGATGGTCCCTTTCTTTTCCATGGAGGATGGAAATGAGCATGGTCCGAGTAGGATATTTTCCCCACTTCATTGTTTTCAAGGCACTTCGGAAGCAAAGCGAGTTTCCATTCAGAAGAGTGGGTTGGGATCACCTTAATGAGAACTCATTAAACGTAACTATTTAGCCTGCTGGAAATATTTGTGCTCCACCAGGAACACCCTGCAGTTGGCTGTTAAAAGGCAGGAAGAAAGTGCTTTTTCCAGAAGGTGGTTTTCACACTGGTGACCCTGGTGGACAGAGCTTCTCGCCGAGAAGCTTTTCATGC
Source organism: Phaenicophaeus curvirostris (assembly GCF_032191515.1). NCBI lineage: Eukaryota > Metazoa > Chordata > Aves > Cuculiformes > Cuculidae > Phaenicophaeus > Phaenicophaeus curvirostris. Next base: position 26,417,609 of record NC_091401.1, read on the forward strand.
AGCATCCACTCACAGACACCAGGTTGGCAGATGAGGCTGAAAAACCAACCTGATCCTTGAACGCTTTGGGGTAGGAAACTCAGGATCATGGACTTTGGAAATACCCAGGGAGGTGGACAGAGTGAGGGGCGCAGCTTCATCCCCACATTTTCTTTCATTCTTTTCAGGAAAAAAGCAGGAATTGGGGAATATTTATTGGGTTTTGCTGGATTTAGGGGTGATCGGGAGAGGTTTTTAGGATTAAGTCCATTTCTCCCAAAACACATTCCCTGCTACAACAACTGCAAATCCACGCCGGTACGCAAACAACAAGCTGCAATGGAGTCTTTTTGACTTCCATCAGTCATTCTAAGGGATGATCTCAGCTTCCAGGGAAGGACATTTCTCAGAAGTAGAAAGCCAGGGAGCTGTCAGTCCCTGGTTTGGAGAAGGGGGTGAGCACTGAGCTAAGTTATTAGTTATGGGGAAGATGAAGAAGCCTGTTTTTCAGTGAAACTGCGTCTATATACATTAGTTTTTTTTCTCCCATGTTCCAGATGAGAAGGACAAGCCTAGAAGCTCATGAAGAGGAGAAGGGAAACTGCTTCCAGGCTTTCCAGCACCAACCACACCACTCCAGCCATGAGCAGAAAGGCCAAGCTGGGTTCTCAATACAATCCATACTCTCCCCAGAACTGAAATACCAAGAAGCAGCAATTGCATGTTGCAAAACCGCTGGAGTGCGTGGGCAGAGACTGCACCAGAGAAAAATCTGGCCTCCCATGGGCTTTGCCCGGCAACCTCCAGGACCAGGGTGTGCAGCAGCGGAGCCAAAACCAATGGATTCTCAGATCTCAGGCTTTCCACAATCCACCTTCCATGAAAAGATACATCATTTGGTTGAACAAAGCCCGAAGTCACCATCGCTCCAAACCTCTCGGCTATCTTGGCACAAGACCTCCAGCCACCCTTCCTTCCAAGGCCACCTGCACCTCAACCCACTGTCCTTGCAGCCACTGCCTCCTCCTGTCCAACTGAACTCACCCCAAGCACAAAGTCTCTCTCTGGACTATAGAAACCATGCAAACTCTGGCCAATTCCCTATGGTTTTCTCCTCGTCTCTTCTCAGGGGCTTCACAACAGCCACGAACACATGAAGCCTCATCTTTCCCAACCATCGCTTGGAGCAAAAAAAGCAAAGCAAGCCTGAGGAGGGAGGAAACAGATGGTCCAGCTCAGCACACCCTCTCCTCCCTCCTCTGGTTGCTCTCCTCGATTACTGCTCCATCCCACGGCTCTGGATGCATCCCAGGACACGGTTGGTTTCTGGGTTGAGAGCACATGTTGCCAACTCATGTGGAGCTCCTCATCCCCCAGCAACCTGAGTCCTTCTCCTCCTCTTGTTAGTCATGGATAAATCACAGCACTTACCAACACCAGTGTCATTAGAGCAGCAAGGTCAAGGCTGGAGAAGAAAGCAACATCTTTCATTAATACTTGTGAAACAAAACCCCATCTCTCCTCTCCAGCCTTGTCTTGATGAACACGTGTAAATAATTTCCCATCATTCTTCCCAGTTTAGTTTCTAGGGAAGCATCTGGCACACTTATGGTAATTTCTTCCAACTTGTTAATTATGCCAAGATATTCATCAAAATGTTTTCTGAATGGTTTTGGGTGTCCAAAGCCTGGGCTGGGCAGCTGGAGCGTGTCCTACACGCACCATTCATCCCGCTGGCTACAGCCCCAGCAAGGGTGCAATGTCCATACCAGCTTGGAAATGCATCTTCTGGGAGCATTTGTTCATCTCACAACACCTCCAGGACTCCTTCCAGTGCTGAAAGGGGCTCCAGGAAAGCTGGGGAGAGGCTCTCAATCAGGGGTAGGGTGAGAGGGAATGGTTTTCAGCTGAAAGAGGGGAGATGGAGATGAGATCTTAGGGAGAAATGTGTTCTGTGAGCACGGTGAAGCTCTGGTCCAGGCTGCACCATCCTTGGAGATGTTCAAGGCCAGTTTGGATGGGGCTTGGAGCAATCAGCTCATTATAGAGCCCAAGCGTACCCTCTGGAGCAGAATTTCAAGCCAGCAAAGCTCCCTGCATTCTTCTGGATGCCTCAGTTATTGGGGGAGGGCTGAATCACAGTATTTGATTAATCACATCGAGGAATGCAGCTTTCTCCACAAAACCTCACCATGGCACAGCCTCTGTTATTTCCTTTCCTCTGGACCAAGGAACAGTCAATATTTCTTTCCCCGGAGATCAGCAATCTCAAATGTTTTGCTAAAACCCTTGCCTGGTGGATATCATCCAACTTTCAGTTTCCAAGGCCTCACAAATCTGTGGTCAGGAAGGAACACAGCTCGAAGCCAGTGGTGCAAACACAACGACAAGGCAGCCCAAGTCAAGACATCAACGTGCTCTGACAGTTACTTAGAGGCTCTCGCACTGTCCAGGGCATCAGGCAGAAGAAAACAGCTTAGTTGGAGAAGTCAAAGCAGCAGATTTACAGAATCCTTTGACTCTCCTGGCCAGAGGCTTCCACCTTTCTGCCCAGGCTCGAAATGGCTTTCAGGGTTTCTACTTCCCAGGTACTTCAGGACAGTTTCCACCAAGCTGCTTTCTAAGCAGAGAGACAAAAAGTCCCTTCAAAGCTACTTCTGGTAACTCCTGGCTTCCTCTTCTTTTGTCTCCTCATACCCCAGTTGGCTTCTTTTTTCTTGATGAACAGTATACAGAGATGTTAAGGCCAAGCCCAGGGCGCAGAGCTGCCTGTGCCGGAGGCGGCTGCCGCCGAGCAGCAGGGCGAGAGTCATTTCCCTTGCGGGAATGGTTGACTGCATCGACCCAAACCCTCAAGCAGCTTGGGAGCACAAGTCCTGCAGGAGAGTGGACAGGATTTCCAGCTCGGAGAACAATTACCATCAGGATGTGTCGTTAAGGTCACAAGTGGAAGCAGAAGCGCCAGCGGGCCAGCCTGGAAGCCGTGGTCTCCATGCCAAGAGTCCCCAGAGAGCCTTTTCAAGGCTCCAGAGCTGCACAAGACAGACGCTGAGGAGCTCGACCTGGATCATTTGTGCAAGCAGCGACAGCGGATGCTCAGCCTTCCCCAGAGCAGCGAGTGCAATGCAGCTTGACCTTTACATCTGCTGGTGCGTGGAGAAGGGATCCGTCCACAGGAAACCTGGGATCTCACTCCCATAGCTCATTCTCCAGGAGAGAAGCAGCAGAACTGACTGCGAGTTGGCCAATGCCAAAAGCAACTTGGGCACAGCTTCCAGGGAGCATCCTGGAGTGCTCCCTTGAGGCCGAACAGTGATGTCCAGAGCTGAATAGCTTCTTTAATGATACATAATAAAGGAAGGGATGGAACCGCACCTCTACCGTAGGCTTTGAGATAAAAATGAGAGGAGAGCATCAGTAGAGACAACACCCAGCAACCAGGGTTGGTGGCCTCAGCTGGCTGGAGAAGATAGGAGAGGAATCGGAAAGGCAGGCAAGATGCTTCAGGGCACGCGTGGACCCTCAGCATGGGCAGGGGAGCCAAGCAGTGCTTCCCAACAAGCTGGATATGTAAGGTGGCATTATTTCATAGAATTATAGAATAACCGGGTTGGAAGAGACCCACCGGATCATCGAGTCCAACCATTTCCCCCCATGAGAGATGCTGCCTGACCAGGTAGACCCAAACGCGAGTCAGCCAGCAGCTCCTAGCCTGGGCTGTGCTGCAGAGGAGCAGCATCCCCTGGAGCTGCGCCCCTCTCCTTCTTCTTCTTGCCACTCTCCCTCTGTGGTTTCAGGACGATGTTTTTCTGCTAAGCCTGCAAGCACACGTACATGGAGACCTGCCCATTCCTCCCCAAAAAGCCCCCTGAGCCATGGGATTGACGTCAGCAGCGCCCCAGCTGTCAAACAATGGAGATTAAGGCTTGGCAGGCTGTGCCAAGCCATGCGAGCGCGTGTGCCTCCCCGGGCAGGTGAGCAACATTCCGCGCCGAGCAGGAACAGGCACATTGCATCAACCTGGCTGCACCTGGACACAAGACCTAACCTGATCTCCGGCCGCGGCCAAGTCGTGCCCAGGCAGCCCACGGGGCTCGTGGTCCCCTGCGTGCGCCCAGCAGGACCTCTCCGAGGCGAGGGTCTTCCTGCCCTGGCAAGAGCCAGAGCCCTGGTTGCTCTCGTGGCTCCAGCTCCTGGGGAAGGTTCGTGTGTGCCAAGAGGTGCTGGGAACAGGCCTGGGGCACCAGCCCTCCCTGCTCTGCCCAGCGCGGCGACAGAGGCGAGGACACGCTGCCACTTGTGGAGCTGCAGCTCAGTTCAAACCAAGTCCTCGCTCCACCCAGACCTCAAAAAGTTCAACCCCAAGGGTCTGGACTGGGGCTTCTCTTGCAGCCCCAACCCGCAGCAAGAGCCTGGGCAGCGGGGAAGGTGGGGGATGTGACCAGGCTGTCGCTGACTTTGGGGAGCAGCTGGAGCCTCGCAAATAGGGTGGGAGCTGCTCCAGGCGTGCTCGACCACACCGTGGTCCCGTTCTGCGTGCTAACCCTCCCATTCCCACCGCTGCACAGAGCCCTGCTGCCAGCAGAGCCGCGGGGAACTGTCTTTTGCCAAAACAAACACAGGAGAACCACCAAGACAGAGGTCCCCCAGCACTGCCTGTGCTAACTCCTTTCCTCACCACCCAGCTCCCAGGATGAGCTTTACCTGGGGCCGGCTGGGAGACCTGGACAGAAGACAGGCAGGAACATTCCTGTAACCAACGCTCAAAAAAAAAGAGCAGAGCACCAGCCTTCCTCCTCGTCTTAACTCCTAAGCAAGCCCAGGAGGGCACCTGAGGTTAAAGAAACACAATCTATGATGCCCAGGGGTAAAAGCACACAAGGATTTGACAGCTCCAGCGTAAACTACAGATTCTGCTGGGCTTGTGCGCTGCTTGCTGGAAATTTTTCATGGAAAGGGTCATTGGTCCCTGGCAGAGGCTGCCCAGGGAGGGGGTTGAGTCCCCTTCCCTGGAGGGGTTTAAGGGACGGGTAGATGAGGTGCTGAGGGACATGGTTTAGTGTTTGATAGGAATGGTTGGACTCGATGATCCAATGGGTCTTTTCCAACCTAGTGATTCTATGATCTCCCAGCTCGGTGTGTCTGCAGCACAGGAGATGCGGCTGCTCCCGCTCCAGGAGCAGGACCCTGCCCTGCTGACAAGCTCCATCTCCCCAGATGCACGAGAAAAGCATCTGGCTGGCTCAGGAGAGCAGCTGTCACTGCAGGGGACAAGAGCACAGCACGCCCACGGACGTGGATGGACAACAGGCATCCAGATCCTGCTCCCTGTGCACCAGATTTGGAACCTCCAGACCCTGGGGCAGCTGCAGGAGAACCAGGGCGCGTGTCTCCGTGCCTGCATCGGGCAGGGCTTCACTAACACATGCTGCCTACAGGAACGCCCTTCAATGAGGTCCTGCCACTAATGATGGTGACACTGCAGAGTGACGCAGGCTGGCCCACGCTGCCCCGAGGCGGGGCAGAGCCCACAGCAGCTCTCGGCCACACCAAGCCTGGAGCATCCTTCCACAAAAACCCTCCAACTCTTTGGAAGGAGAGCATGTCCCTCAGCACCTCGTCCACCCGTCCCTTAAACCCCTCCAGGGAAGGGGACTCAACCTCCTCCCTGGGCAGCCTCTGCCAGTGCCCAGTGACCCTTTCTGCAGGCTTCAGAAGGTCCACCAAGAGAAGAAGACAGAAGTGCCCAGGGCAGGAGCTGTTCTGGGGGCAGCGGGCTGGGAGGGACACAAGTTTCTCACGGGCTCCATTGACTTCTGCTCCTCAAGAATGGTCCCTGGTCTGGTGGGATCCAAGAGGACACTACCCTGCGTGCTGCACCTTCTCACGCCCTTCAAGCCAAACCTTCTGGCACCCAACCTTATCGCAAGGCCTGGCCCAGCAGAGCCGGATGGGAGGGGAGCAGATGGCCTGTTTGAGTCCTTCCCATTTGTTCTCCCTCAAGACACTCTCAAAGGAAAACCCTTGAGGTCATTGTTCTATTTTCACCGAACAAGGGCAACCAGCACAACTTGCACCAGGAGGGGCCGTGCTGTGGGCAGCGCTGAGGGAGAGAGATCTGACCAGAGAGAATCATAGAATCACCAGGTTGGAAAAGACCCATTGGATCATCGAGTCCAACCATTCCTATCAAATACTAAACCATACCACTCAGTGCCTCGTCCACCCATCCCTTAAACCCCTCCAGGGAAGGGGACTCAACCCCCTCCCTGGGCAGCCTCTGCCAGTGCCCAATGACCCTTTCTGTGAAATTTTTTTTCCTAATGTCCAGCCTAAACCTCCCCTGGTGGAGCTTGAGGCCAAGAGGGAACACGCAACCCAAAGTCCAGACAACCACAGCTGCATCTCACCCACCTGCCTGGAGTATGTGGGCGATGAGACACCCTAAATGCTTCACATCACCAAGAAGGAAAGGAAACAACTCCAAACCCCTCTACAACCTGTCCTGGTAGATCCCTCATCAGGAACCAGGCTTTGCAAGAGCCAGTGGTCAGTGGAGATGGCGTTGGAGAGACACGGGTGGCCTTGCAAGGAGCTCTGCTCTGCCCCAGACACATCAGGCTTGGGCTTCGGATCATCGCGAGGTCCTCAGCAGCAGAGGTGGTGCCACCACCACCATTGCTGCTGAGAGGACGGGATGAAGATCGCCGCCCGCACACAGACCGTGCAGGGAGGGACTGGATGACCCATAGTGACACAGCAGCTCAGCAAACACCAGGCTCCATCCCGGGGCGCGGTGCCGACAGGTGGCAGGCAGCCACCGGAGCCCTGACGCCGCGTCAACCGCTTCGGACGCTGGCAGCGCCCCAGCCCTCCTGCCTGGCCTCAGCGCTCTCTGAGCTGTTCCCAGGCCCAGCTCCACGCCTCCCTCATGCGATCCCCGCTGGGTTTGGTAGCTTTAAAAAAATACATCTATATTTTATGCTCATCCAGGTTGCCCTCCGTCTGCTAAACCAAAGTTTTCCTGCTGGCCCCAGGAGATGGACCTATTCCAGCCCTGGTTAATACATGTGTGAACCTCACGAGGTTCAACAAGGCCACGTGCAAAGACCTACACCTGGGTCGGGGCAATCCAATGTTTCAGTACAGGCTGGGGGACAACGGGATTGGGAGCAGCCCCAAGGAGAAGGACTTGGGTGCTGGGGTTGGGGAGATCAATGTGAGCCGGCAACGTGCGCTCACAGCCCAGAAACCACCCGGGGGGCCAGCAGGGAGGGAGGGGATCCTGCCCCTCTGCTCCATCTGTGAGACCCACCTGGAGCCCTGGGTCCAGCTCTGGAGTCCCCAGCACAGGGAGGACATGGAGCTGCTGGAGCGAGTCCAGAGGAGGCCACGGAGATGATCTGAGGGCTGGAGCAGCTCCTGTACGAGGACAGGCTGAGAGAGTTGGGGTTGTTCAGCCTGGAGAAGAGAAAGATGTGAGGAGACATTAGAGCAACTTCCAGTGCTGAAAGGGGCTCCAGGAAAGCTGGGGAGGGGCTCTGGATCAGGGAGTGCAAGGATGGGATGAGGGGGAATGTTTTTAAATTGGAAGGAGAAAGATTTAGATTGGACATCAGGAAGAGATATTCTTCATGATCAGGGTGGGGAGACCCTGGTCCAGGCTGCCCAGAGCAGGGGTGGCTGCCCCATCCCTGGAGGGGTTCAAGGCCAGGTTGGATGGGGCTTGGAGCCCCTGATCCAGTGGGAGGCGTCCCTGCCCATGGCAGGGGTGGGACTGGATGGGCTTTGAGGTCCCTTTCATCCCAAACCATTCCAGGATTCTATAGCACTGCTACCTCCTCTGAAGCAGCTGTGTGGAGCCCAGGCCTTCACTGGGCACTCCTCCTTTTCCAAGGGTGCATCTTTCCAGGACAAAGCTAAACTGAAAGTCTCTCCTCCAGTCCTTCCCGAAGGGCTGCACCTTCCATTCCAACACTCCTGAGCCATCCCACCACATCTCCTTGAACCACAACAGCCCTGCAGCACACGCAAGGTAACACCGACTTCAGCAAAACAAACAAAACCATCACCCAACCAGCCCCCCAGCCCTTCCACTAAAATGCACGGACAGGGATGAAGGAGAGAGAAAGGAATACGGTTTGTCTCCCTTCACCCAGGGGTTGCACGGCAGGTTGGTGTCCTCTGGGTAGCTGTAAAACCCCCCACGCACGCAGCAGTGGCTCCGCGCTGGTGAGGTCACGCTTGGCTTATCTTTATCAGCAAATAAAAGAAATGGTCACCAAACAGTTTAATGGGGAGGCTGCTCTCCAGCTTTCCCGTATCCTCGAGCCTGGAGTGAAACCACCCTGCTGACGCCAGCCCCAGGAGAGCAGGTCGGCCACCAAACCTACCTCAGGGTCCCAGCTGCCACCACTCGTCCAGGAGGTCCCCTGGGCTCCCGATGCAGTTGACGACTGTCAGCTTCTCCTCAGCCGGATCCGACTGTGAGAGCATCCCCGTGCCAGAGGGAAAGCTGGTGACCTCTCCACGTGGTGGGGCAGCTTGGAGAGATGCTGGGAGGACACAGCACGTTCCCTCGCAGAGCAGGGATTACCGTGTTGCCTCCTTGTGGGCTGCCTCACCACCCTCTCCTCTCTTGCAGAGGTTCCTCGGGTTGCATTTGCAGTTCTCAGCTTGTTGTGAGCAGGACAGGTCCAGAAGGGGCTGCTGCATCCTTACTGCTCTGGTCCGGCTGGTGCTGGAGCAGCCCTGGACGCAGCAGCAGGGACGGTTACCCACGGCTGCGCTGGGAGCCTGGGGGCCGCTAAGGAAGCAAAGCTGGGGAGCATCTCCGGGGGCTGCCTCATCACCTCTGCTGGGGGCACACAGGGGGAAAGAACATTTTCTCCTGGTCCTGATGGTCCTGGGAGCACAGGAATCAGGCACCTTCCTTCTGCAAACCCTCCTGCCCCCACATCACCCCCGTGCCGGCTGTTATCGCGGATGCTGCCGCACAGGCGGGTGCCGTGTTTGGCCAGGGCACGTGGCACCATCCTCGGGGCGTGGAGGAACCATCCCGGGGGTGGCTGGAGGCACGCCAGCTCCTCCGACCCACGTTTCAGGCTGGTGAGCAAACTGTTCTAGAGGCCCTTACCATAAAGGTGACAGCTCCCAAGCCTTTATTTTCTTTAGGCTGACCTCCAATCATCGCTGGCGCTTCCTTCACTGACCGCGTTGGCCACCTGCCTTTGTTTAAACAGGGGAGGCTCCGCAGGGCTGGCACCCGAAGGGACAGAAACTGCAAAGGGGAAGCAAGTTTTGAAGACAACAAGCAAGTTCACGTGCTTTTAGTGGCACTAAACCCTCAGCACCAAGACCTGGATGCAGCCCCAGGATGTGAACAAGGTACATAGAGATCTGGGCATCCTCTCCTCCCACCGGGCTTGGAAAGACTCGGATCTCCTTTTAGGAGAAACTAAGTTTGCCTGATCCAGTTAGAGGTGTCCCTGCTCATGGCAGGGGTGGGACTGGATGGGCTTTGAGATCCCTTCCAGCCCAAGCCATTCTACGATGCCAGGACTCCCTTAAAAATCCTGGGATTTTTAAGAAAGCCAATTTGAAGCAATGCTCAAAAGCATCCAGCAGAGCCAGGGGAGAAGCGCAAGCCTGACGCCAATTTGTGTCCGATGAACTCTGTCAGGACACAGGAACAACATAAAAAAGAAGTGGCAGCACTCAAGCTTCCTGTGATTCCGCGGCACCTCATCAGCGACTCGCAAAGAGGAAACATTCGTGGGAGAGGCGGCTGCTTAACACTCTCTCCCACCCACTGCTCCTTCCTATGGCCCCAGATCCCCCCGCTGGGATTCAGGGTCTGGTGAGAGCACGGGGAGAGACGGGACATTTGTCTGCTAGAAGCCAAACAGTGGGATTTCAAACCGCTCTGCTCCAAATCATGGAATCATGACACCTCCCACTGCATCAGGGGCTCCAAGCCCCATCCAGCCTGGCCTGGAACCCCTCCAGGGATGGGGCAGCCACCCCTGCTCTGGGCAGCCTGGGCCAGGGCCTCCCCACCCTCACAGCAAAACATTTCTCCCTAACATCTCATCTCCATCTCCCCTCTTTCAGCTCAAAACCGTTCCCCCTCATCCCATCCCTGCCCTCCCTGATCCAGAGCCCCTCTCCAGCTTTCCTGGAGCCCCTTTCCGCACTGGAAGCTGCTCTAAGGTCTCCTCACACCCTTCTCTTCTCCAGGCTGAACAACCCCAGCTCTCCCAGCCTGGCCTCGTACAGGAAGTTCTCCAGCCCTCGGATCATCTCCGTGGCCCCCTCCGCACTCTCTCCCACAGCTCCGTGTCCTCCCTGTGCTGAGGACTCCAGAGCTGGACCCAGGGCTCCAGGTGGGTCTCTCAGAGCGGAGCAGAGGGGCAGGATCCCCTCCCTCCCTGCTGCTCCCACGGCTCTGGATGCAGCCCAGGACACGGGTGGTTTCTGGGCTGTGAGCACATGTTGCCGGCTCATGTTGAGCTTCTCCTCCCGCAGCACCCAAGTCCTTCTCCTCAGGGCTGCTCTCAATCACATCATCCCCCAGTCTGGATTGAAATCAAAGATTGCTCCGACCCCGGTGCAGGATCTTGTCCTTGGTCTCATTGAACCTCTTGAGCGATTCAGGGAGGTGAAAAGCTACAAGAGATTTCTGCTTTCCCAGCCATCCCCAGGGTAGGGCAGGAGCCAGGGTTCTGTACCGGCCCTGCGGGCTGGTACCACGCTCAGAAGGGTCCATTAGTGAACAAGGAAAAATGGCTTTAATTAACTTAATTTTTTTCCCTTAAAGCTCCCAGATTTCAAGATTAGAGAAACACACCCAGAATGGCTCTCGCCATCCAAAGGAACAAAGAAGCTTGGAGAGTCATATGTTTCTACAGACCTGGAGACAATACCCACAAGTCTCTTCTTGCAGCAAAACTTGGAGCTCGGCATGTTCAGCCACGGGCATTAAGCTTTTTATTACTAACTTGGTTAAAAGTGGAGGTTTTTACCTTGTTTGGGAGTTGTACTTCAGCTTTCCAATGCTGATAATCGTTTGGGGTGCGATGCACTGCTCCTTCCAGGAGTGGGACGCAGGGGACCCTCACTCACCTCTGGGACCAAAGAAACAGCATCACAATTTACCCCTGAAGCCTTTGGGTACTTTCGATGCTCCATAAATATGTCAGCTTGCTCCTCAGCAGGACACCAAGTGCAAGACGCGCAGAAAGGGTAGGAAGAAACAAAGTTCTTCATACTGCTGGGTAAATCCACTATTTACCTACACCAGGAATTGCATAGGGTTAGGATCACAGAATGGGTTGGGTAGTAAGGGACCTCAAACCCATCCAGACCCACCCCTGCCATGGGCAGGGACACCTCCCACTGGATCAGGGGCTCCAAGCCCCATCCAACCTGGCCTTGAACCCCTCCAGGGATGGGGCAGCCACCCCTGCTCTGGGCAACCTGGGCCAGGGCCTCCCCACCCTCACAGCAAAACATTTCTCCTTAAGATCTCATCTCAATATCTCCTCTTGCAGCTCAAAACCATTCCCCTCATCCCATCCCTGCCCTCCCTGATCCAGAGCCCCTCCCCAGCTTTCCTGGAGCCACTTTCAGCGCTGGAAGCTGCTCTAAGGTTTCCCCACAGCCTTCTCTTCTCCAGGCTGAACAACCCCAACTTTCCCAGCCTGTCCTTGTACAGAAGCTGCTCCAGCCTTTGAGCCATCTCCGTGGCCTCCTCTGACCTGTTCCAACAGTTCCATCATCTTCTTCTGTTGGGGACTCCAGAGCTGGACCCAGGCCTCCAGGTGGGTCTCACAGATGGAGCAGAGGGGCAGGATCCCCTCCCTCCCTGCTGCTCCCACGGCTCTGGATGCAGCCCAGGACACGGGTGGTTTCTGAGCTAAAAACCGTACAAGGTTGACACAATTTGCTCTCTGAAGCTAGACAGTAAACAGTTCCCCTGGAATATCTTCCATGTAAGAAGGTGAAAGGCAAGCTGGCATCCCCTCACTGGGAGGGTGCAAAACACACAGTCCCACCTGCACCATCGCTGGAGTAAAGTCCAGATCCACACAGAAGATGCAGCACTGAGCATCCCTGCCATGGGTCCATGCATGGTTCCACTGTCCCAACTGGAAGAAGCTGCTACAGAGATGGTCCCAGCCTGAGGAAGCACACATCTCGTGGCACTAATGTGAAGGCAGCTTGTTCCAGCCCAGGGAATTCCTCCTGTTCCTAGGAAGAAGGATTCCCATACGCCTTTGTGGCTGGGATTCTTCAGAGATCACAGCCACAAAGCCCAGACTCCAGGCTCACAAGCACTTTGCTGTTCTGCAAAGTTGGCACCGCAGGGACTGGGCAGCAGCCAACACCATCCCGAGCTGCCTCCGCTCCGAGGAGTCGAGCCCACATCACTACAGATTCCCCGAGGCACAAGAACTCCCTGCAGAAACCCCAAATTGGCTCTGACGTATGACAATATTGTTTTCCCCAAACGCTGAGCTGGAATTCACAGCTTTTCCCAGAACCCACATTCTTTCTTGTGCTCCAGCACTGCCAAAACAAAGCCGGGAGCAGTCTCCGCAGATAGGACCAAGATATGCCCATAAAACAACACCGGGCAAGGGAAGGTGACTGACCTGAGGTAGCCTGAGGTTTGACTTGTGCCCTGCGAGCAACAATCACAAGCAACTGGGTTTCTGCCCATTTCAGCACAGGAAGCTGCTCTAAGGTCTCCCCGCAGCCTTCTCTTCTCCAGGCTGAACAACCCCAACACTGTCAGCCTGTGCTCATAGCAGAGGGTCTCCAGCCCTCAGATCATCTCCGTGGCCTCCTCTGGACTCGCTCCAACAGCTCCATGTCCTCCCTGTGCTGAGGACTCTGGAGCTGGACACAGGGCTCCTGGTGCCTTCTCTTCTCCAGCCTGGACAACCCCAATGCTCCCAGAAAGAAGAGGCTCGTGTGGCCATGCAGCAGCTCTGTGGCAGAAGGTAAGGTCTGATTGCAAGATCTAGTGGTTTTAGGGGTCAGTTATTGGCCTGATGGGTGTGAGGACGCAGCAAAGCCTGGCGTGTGCTCTCCCGTGCTCCCTCACTGTGTCCTGCAGCCCCACCGGTGCTGCACACCCCTTGAGCCCCTGCTGTCACGCGTCCCTTGGCTGGAAAAGCAGTAACGTTCGCTCCGTCTCCTGCTTTTCATGGCACACAAAGTGTTCTCAGCCACACAAACAAGCATGGCTCACGAAGTCAAGGACCATTTCTGGCTCCAAGGCAGATGCTCCAGCCAGCAGATCCCCTTTCCAGGGCTGCGAGGCAGCTGAACCAGCCAGACGCGTCTGCTCTACAAAAAGCTTCAAATCAAAACATTTTTCCACTAAGAAACCCAAGAAATATGCAAAGTTAAACAAAGTACCTGCCCCGAGTGTATTTCTGATTCAGCTCTTGGCTTCTGTGCATTCCTGGGGTGGGAGAGGCTGGAAGCATCAAATAACCCGGGCTCCTCCTCTCCCTCCCTCCAGCCCCCAGCTGCTTCTTCAGCTCCCTCTCCTCCGCGCCCTCAGCTTCCACCTTGTTTTCCCCTGCTTGGACCACATGTGTTCCATTTTAGTTGATTCCAGCTCTTTTTTTGCTTCACAAGTTTTACATCAGCCTCTCATCTCCTGCTGTGAGACCATTGACCTGACGAGCTGGGTCATCTCTGGGAGTAACCCTCCAGGTTCCAAGAACACTTCCCGCACGCTTTGCATCCACGCACAGCCAAAACGCTTTGTAAACAGCCAGAAACCCCCAAATCTGAGGACTTTGGCTCAACTAGCGAGGCTTCCTTTTCTCCAGGCTAAACAGCCCCAGGTCCCTGAGCCACCTCTTAGAACCCTTGTTCTCCAGCCCTTCCCCAGCTCTGTTCCCTTCTCCAGATGCGCTCCGGCCCCTCAGTGCCCTTCCCAAATACCTTGTTTGGTCCTCTTCAGTAATGTTCAACTCCAAATAACCTGAAGGGAATGGATACTTGGGTTAAGGAAGGCAGCAGGGCAATGTATGAAGCCTCAGGCAGTGGTTCTGCAGGGCGGGAGGTGGACAATCCACCTCATCTCCGCACCAACTCCAGCCCAACAACCACCAACCTGCACAGCCAACACACAAGTGTACGTGAAGGACCAAGCTTTCACGTTGCATGTAATAGAAAAACATTCTTTACTCTGCAAATGTCTTTACAAATATATATTTATATATTTAAGCCCATTTCAGGCCATAAAAGCCCATAAAAAACAACCAGTACCTTTTTGAACAAGAAAAACTGTGATCCAGAAGTCTGAGGTGAAAGACTCCCACACAAGGGCTGCTTTGGCGCTTCTCTGAAGGCCTCTAAGTTAGCACAGAAAACCAGCTTAAAAAAATCACATCGGCCTTTTACCTGCGAGGAGGGGCGGCGTTTTTACCCCCTCTTCATTCCTCTCTGTATGAGGTAAAGTGGAATCACTTTTACAGAACCACTTACTGCTTTAAAAAGGGGATTTTGTGTCCTGAAGACCAGCTTTTCAAAAAAAACCAAAAACATTCATGAATGGGTTAAAAAGGTAAAGATGCCGCTTGTGGCTCCAACCACAATGTGTCTCAAAGTAGAAGAAGTTGATACTAAAGCTATTCCAGATACATACAAGTACAAACACTAGAGCTGGTCAGAAAGATTCAGTTTCAATGTTTTTAGAAAGCAGGGAACATTTTCTGCAGTGCGGCTTTCGCATTCCTCTCCCCTCTCCTTGGTTTGCTACCGGTTCCATATTCCCTTCTGAAAAATCGGGTGTCTGCTGGAGTGCAAAGTCCATCGACACCTCGTGTTTCAGTTCGTTACCAGTTCACTACACGTTAAAAATCCTGATGGCAAACAAAAAGGTCTCGATTTAACTTAGCAAAAATGATACCTAGAAAAGATTCAACATCAAGAGGTCTTATAAAAGACTTCAGACTACGAAAGCATCCTAAGGCACAGTGTTTTGGAAGAAGTGCTTTCTCCCGTTAGTGTTGCTTTATACACGTGGCGTGTGCAAGTCCGAGTGATGCACGGAGCAGCAGATGTAGCCGTGCCTTCTCCCGACCAGTGAACCCAAGCTCCTTCTGTAGTTTCAGACGTAGGCTCCCAACGCCGCGTGGAATTCCGTTAGACATTGCACCAGCTGCTGAAACTTGGGTCTTTCTTCAGGGTCAAGGGCCCAACAGCAGGCCATGACAGCAAACCTGGAGGGCAAGGACACGAGAAAGCAAGGTAAGACACTGAAGTCCCAACCTGAAAGTGAAAAACAACATTTGCGAGTAGAAAACCTGCTGGTCCAAGAGCAAAGGAACCCTGAACCCTCCAATACGCGAAGCTGAACAACCCTTCTGGCAGATGGACATTCAAAACCATAGAACCATAGGATGGTTTGGGGTGGAAAGGACCTCAAAGCCCATCCACATCCAACCCTCTGCCATGGGCAGGGACACCTCCCACTGCATCAGGCTGCTCAGAGCCCCATCCAACCTGGCCTTGAACCCCTCCAGGGATGGGGCAGCCACCCCTGCTCTGGGCAACCTGGGCCAGGGCCTCAGGGTCAATAAACACGCTGTGACTGACAGTGCTGAGTTGATTTTGGATACAAGTCAGAGGCAACCCAGGAAGAAGTAACAACTAATTCATCAGAAATTGCTCAATGATTTTAAAAGCATAGTTCCAAGTCTTACTGTGGCAGATTCACTCAGCACAAGGACATGGGGCT
The DNA here is from genome assembly GCF_032191515.1 of Phaenicophaeus curvirostris. NCBI lineage: Eukaryota > Metazoa > Chordata > Aves > Cuculiformes > Cuculidae > Phaenicophaeus > Phaenicophaeus curvirostris. The sequence goes on from NC_091401.1 coordinate 26,433,354, forward strand.
GTTGGAGTGGGTCCAGAGGCCACAGAGATTATCTGAGGGCTGGAGCACCTCTGCCACGAGCACAAGCTGAGAGAGCTGGGGTTGCTCAGCCTGGAGAAGAGAAGGCTGCAGGGAGACCTTAGAGCAGCTTCCAGTGCTGAAAGGGGCTCCAGGAAAGCTGGGGAGGGGCTCTGGATCAGGGAGGGCAGGGACGGGATGAGGGGGAATGGCTTTAAACTGGGAGGAGAAAGATTGAGATTAGACATTAGGAAGAAATTCTTCATGATAAGGGTAGGGAGGCCCTGGCCCAGGCTGCCCAGAGCAGGGGTGGCTGCCCCATCCCTGGAGGGGTTCAAGGCCAGGCTGGATGGGGCTTGGAGCCCCTGATCCAGTGGGAGGTGTCCCTGCCCATGGCAGGGGTGGGACTGGGTGGGCTTTGAGGTCCCTTCCACCCTAAACCATTCCATGATTCTATAAAACTCAGCTCTTTCATGTCTAAGCCTGGCTTAGCATGCTGGTTGCACAACAGACATTTCTCCCTGGAGGATGATGCACTTACAGTTCATCGGGGCAGTTGATGGGCTGAGCTATCCGATAGCCGTCCTTTAAATAAGCAGCCATCTCAAAGGGGTCAATGTCGACATACGGAGTCTGTCCCAGCGTCATCAGCTCCCACAGCGTTACTCCAAAGGCCCACTGCAAAGAAGGTGCACAGCGTTAAGGGAGCAGCCCAATTCCGAGAGCTCCTTCAGACATTCCACAAAATCAGTCATGAGGAGGACAGCTTCACACAAACGCGATATAGACCCAAGTTCAACATAACAACACTTGTGCTGTGGCTGCCCCATCCCTGGAGGCGTCCAAGGCCAGGCTGGATGGGGCTTGGAGCAGCCTGGTGTCCCTGCCCATAGCCTGGATGGGCTTTGAGGTCCCTTCCAATCCAAACCATTCCATGATTCTACCAATCAAGAACCACAGAAGGTGTTTAAGTTGAACTAAAATCAAAATCTTAGTGCGGTAAGATTTAAGTGCTAAAAAAGTCATGCATTTACTGCATTTTTCCAGTACAACTTTTCAAAATGCTTCACAAATCTAAGGAACGTTAAACCCTGCGCTCACTGTTTTGAAAAAATTAACAGTTTAATATTACATTTCGCCGCTTCCTCAAAGACGACCTTTGAAATTAAAAGGGTCAGAGGAGGAGATATCTTAATTTTCTAAAAACTGAAGTAAACTGTCTTTTGAGTACACGCTCAGAGTAGTATTCAGGAGAAAAAGATTTCATCTTGGTTAATACGACAGCTGGAGCAGCACCCAACACATCGTTCAGCTGCCGGTCCTTGCCAAAAGGAGCTTACGGTGATGAAAAGCCAAATCAATCAATTCGTGTGCGAGCACAGTGTAAGATGATTTACTGGCTGGTGTCAGGAGGCCAAACATAGATGGTGCTGATAGAGCACGCTGGTGATTCACTTCTGAGGTACCAGCGCCACAAACATCCTGACTGATTGAAACGGGGCAGAATTCAGCAAGTCTCACTCGATTCTTGATTTTAATCAAAAGAAATCTTGCCCCGCTCTTTTTCCTCATTTTATTTATGTCAATAACATACACTGACAAGATGTAAGAGGAGAAAAACAACCTTACCACGTCACTAGCACTGGAGAACTCGTTGTTAACCAGGCTTTCCAGAGCCATCCATCGAACGGGCCTGTTCTCGTTGTCTCCCAGGCAGTGGTAGTCCATCGGAAAGAGGTCTCGAGAGAGCGCATTGTCTGTAATCTTAACCTGAAGTGCGTCGTCAATGCTAATTAAACAGAATGGAATTAATTAGCAACCTTGGCACTGCAGCTTTAGAGAAGATATTTATGCTGAAGCTGAAGTTTCCAACTTGGGATTTAAGTGGGGAGCACTGATCACACTACCAACATTGCAAAGGGCCGACGCTCTCCTAGATCAGGAAACACTTATATTGGTGATCATCAAACATTATCAAAGACCATATTTATTCTGTGTTAATAGATGAGCACTAGAAAACTAAGCAGACTTAGACTAAATAGAAACATTTACAAATGCAAAAAATACAGCTAATGCAAACACACGACTCCTTGGAATTATTCCTCCTCCCTTGGAGATCCTCTATCAGATCAACTAAATGTTAGCTATGGTCCCTCCGCAGCAATAATGAGCTGAAGATTCAGGCAAAGCAACATCTGGTAATAACTTTAGAGCAATAGATGTTATTTGTGGCCTAACCAGCGGTGTATTTTGTAGCAGGGATGCCCTCGCTAGTGCTGTAATGTTGCCTATGTGCTGGCTCTGCCCCATTTCGTACTTACACGCAGTTTCTAGCAGCCAGGTCCCTGTGAATGACCTCCCGCCTGGCCAGGTAACTCATCCCACACGCAATCTGGATGGCCATGTGTACGAGGTCCTGCTGGGAAATCGCCTGCAAGAGCACAGGAGAACAATCATTAGAACTGTGAGCCCACTGCCAGCTGGGGCAAGATTTCTGTTTTATTCCACTGCCCGATGCTTCCTTGGTGTTGAGAAAACTCATGAAGACTCCTTATGCCAAGTTATAAGGTTCATCAAGTGCTGGGTCACAACAACCCCACGCAGCTCCAGATTTGGAGAAGAGCAGCCGGAAAGCTGCCTAGAGGAAAAGGACTTGAGGGTGTTGGTTGACAGCGGTTGAACATGAGCCAGCAGTGGTCCAGATGGCCAAGAAATCACCATCCTGGCTCGGATCAGCCCTGGTGTGACCAGCAGGAGCAGGGAAGCTGACTGCAGTCCGTAGGGAACCTGCCTGCCAACGCCTTCATTGTCGCGACAGAGGAGGCGAGCACCATGATTTTTTTTAAAGCACATCCACAGGTGACAAACCACGACCTGGCGTTACGGGCAAGCAGTCGCAGGTCCCTGCCTACCTGGGGATTGTTGGCCTCGACCAGCTTGCACTGTCGCAGGAAGAGTTTCAGGTTCCCCCAGTTCATGTACGGCAGCAGCACCATGGGTTTCTCTCCCTCTTCTATGCAGACATGAGTGATTGGTAGCAGATTCCTGGAAGACAGGGACCGAAATTCCTAATTTCATGAAATCAAAGCTTCCTAAGAACCTTCTCGCTCTCTAAAACACAGTAAGTGCGAGCCATCCAACATAAAAGAACAGCATTGGTCCTGAGTTACAAACCGCAGAGCGCAAGGTCTCCAAATAACTAAAGCCCTAGACACCTGTTTCTTTAAAAATAAGACCTCTGAGTACTTTCCCATCAGGAAGAACCCTCCAATTTTTTTCACTTGGTCCAGAAGGGCTGGAATAAATCTCTGGAAATACAGGTCACCACCTGCCCCAGGATATCTCCTAAACTTAGAAACGCAGCATGTATAGAACCATGCTGAATCCTGAAGAAGTCTCCTCTTCCCCGGGAAGCTTTAAGCACAAGCCTTTTCAGCAGGCACCAAGAGAGCTGTGCTGTGAGCCCTGCTGAGCTTACCTGTGATGGAGCCCTCGGAGTTTACAGCTCTCGGTCAGCATCATTGTCACCTGCACCTCGGAGGCCTGATCTAATCACAAAAGAGAAAGGAACCACAGATGTAACTTGGGAACAGCCCAACACGTCCATTGCAATTTGGTCCCAATCTGCGAGTCAGCTGAGGTCACTCGAGCGCAAACAGAACTTGTTTGCCTACTTTTTAAAAATGGAGTTTAAAGCCTTCAAGTGAGCAGAGCAAGCCAAGCCCTGGGACGTATTCCTGCCCAAACACACGGGGTGAAGCCGAGAGGAAACAAACCCGCTCCAGGCGCTCACAGACTGTACTTCTGCCACTTCCTGACAGCTTCTGGGCAGGCACGAACTGCAGCACGAGGCGGCGCGGGGCGCATCCTGCACACGGGGCTGGTGCTGCTGGAAGACGGGCAGAACACCGTGTGCTTCCCAGCAGCACGGGAGAGACCAGCATGGGCTTCTGCAGGTGCTCAGGGATCTGGTTCAGTAGTGGACAGGGACGGTTTGACTTGATCTCAAAGATCTTTCCCAACCAAGCAATTCTATGACTCTATTTACTGTGCTCTACTCAAAGTGTTTGATCCTTGGCAGCCCTGAGAACATTCACTGTTCTCTTTCCACGTTCCAAAACAAAACACAAATCCCTGCTACCAGCTACAACCCAAGCATCTGCAGTAACTCCTGCAGTCCAGGTCAGTGCAAACACCTACTGGGCAGATGCAGAAATGGTGCCTGTAACCCCTCCCCCACAAATATTTTTGTTTGAGTGGGTTTTTTCCCCTCCTTTGGTGGGAGAAGCAACAGGGAAGGTTAATGCTATGTAGGTGGCGGAATCCCCATCCCTGGAGGGGTTTCACAGATGGGTGGATGAGGTGCTCAGGGATCTGGGTTAGTAGTAGACAGGCATGGTTGGACTCTATGTTCTCAAAGGTCTTTTCCAACCAAATGATTCTATGAAATCAGAGTGCTCTCAATCCCACCCTCCTCAGAGCCGGGTGTGTTTTCGGTCCCTCCTTCATGCTAGGACTAGCACCAGGGTGCTCGGGCAGCAAGCCAGCACTGGAGAGAGCCCAATCAGTTTTCCCTGTCGCATTAGGATGAATTTACATATTACAGATAAGTCAAAGCAACATTTTACTGCCCTGGGAGGAAGAAGAGGAGGGAACTCATCTGCTCTGCTCTTTTTCCTCTGTGGTCTCGCCCTCCTCCCCATCCCAGCCCGGCTGGAGGCACCGAGCCCTGAGCACATGCAGACACCCCAGAGGGGCATCCCTGCCTGGACCCTGCACCAGCCAGAAGGACCAGCCCCCCAAAAGCCACACCACAACGTTTGGAGAAGTCCACAGTGGTGCAGTTAGATCAGTGACAATTCTGGCTGCAGGATATTATGGGATGCATCAAAATAGTCCATTTCCTTGTATTTGAAAAGCATGTTTCGGGGGGGGAGTGTGGGGGTGGTGAAACAGGCTTCTGCAGTACATTTTAGCATTTTAGCAACGCTCAGCTGAGGCCACGCACGAGACTCAGTCCTGCCTCCTGCGCAGCACCAGCGCTCGAGTGTTTGATGTGTGATGAATCCAATATGCAGGGCTCAGCCCTCAGAAGGCTTGTGAACAAGAAAACACAGATATTGCACTGAAATGGAGTTATAAAGGCACGAACAGCTGAATCGCCCAAGGAACTTAAGGCTTAAACACAGAGGTGTAAAAGCACAGAGCTGCCAGCAGGGTCTCAGGACAGAAGCCACCACCTCCTCAACCCAGCACAGAACGAAGGCAGGGAAGAGATCATAAGGGGTGAGTTTAAGCTGATTAACTTTACTCTTTGGCCCTGCACTTGCTGAACTGGTTTGCTTTTAATTATAAGAGCCACCATGTAATAATTTGAAGCTCTAAATCAGAGCCTATTCAAGACCAGCTTTAAGATCTACAGAACAAGTTAACCTGGTTTGGACAACGCACTGGTTCATCTCTTAGAACCGCAGCATCACAGAATGGTTGGGTTGGAAGGGACCTCAAAGCCCATCCAGTGCCACCCCTGCCATGGGCAGGGACACCTCCCACTGGATCAGGGGCTCCAAGCCCCATCCAACCCGGCCTTGAACCCCTCCAGGGATGGGGCAGCCACCCCTGCTCTGGGCAGCCTGAGCCAGGGCCTCCCCACCCTCACAGGAAAATATTTCACCCTAAGATCTCATCTCCATCTCCCCTCTTTCAGCTCAAAACTGTTCCCATCGTCCCATCCCTGCTCAAGAGCAGCTTTTCCCAGCTTTTCTGGAGCCCCTTTCATCACTAAGTTCTACCCAGAAAAGATGACATTCTCCTGTCAAGCCTTTCCCTCCCCACCTCACAGGCTGTTTTTCAGGTCACTCTTAGGTTTCCCTGTTTTCTTCCTGCTTGGAGACTGCACTGCAGTCACCGAGTGTCCCCGAGGATGATTGACTCCTGCTCAAGTATATACGGAAATCCAAATCTTATCTGGGGAACCAGGCCCTGCATCCAGATTGTGTGTTCTTATCAATATTATTTCCTTGTTTTCTGTATAGTAAACACTTAAAGAACACTAACAAATTCACCAGGCTCCGAACAAACAATGGCAGTACAAGGCCAACCCTCCTCTGGCTTCGATCAGTGCCAGTTCAGAACCACCACACAGCTTGATTATGGTGGGTTTGTGTTAGATATAATTCAAAACAGAACAGAAATTGCCACTTTTTTGAGCAATTCAAGTCAAAAAGGGGTAAAAAAATTCCACAATCATGCTCCGGCAACACTCGCCAGTGCAATCAGTCTTCCTTTCATAGACATTTTCTTTAGTTGGGCACCAAAAAGTACATTTAAACAACTTCTTAGTCACTTTTAGTGGATTATAACCACTGTTTAGTATCAAACAGAGGTCTTCAATGATTGCAAAGGTGATTTTGGTAATAAAGCATTTTATTGTAGAGGACCTGGGGAATCTGATCACCCCACACTAAGGCTGCATCTTGAATACTGGATTGCTCTTGGCCCCTCACTCCAAGAAGGACACCGAGAGGCTGGAGTGCGTCCAGAGAAGGGAAAGGAGCTGGGGAAGTGACAGGACAAGGAGAAGTGGCATGAAGCTGTGCCGTGGGGATTTAGGTTGGATATTAGGAGGAATTTCCTTACTGAAAGGGTTGTCAAGCACTGGCAGAGGCTGCTCAGGGAGATGGTTGAATCCCAGTCCCTGGAGGGGTTTAACAGACAAGCAGATGTCGTACTTGGGGACACAGTCAGGTGGTGGAACTCGCAGGGTTGGACTGATGGTTGGACTCTATCTTAAAGGTCTTTTCTAACCAAAATCATTCTGTGATTCCATGAAACCCCCTCAAAGCAATCCAGCATATCCACAGCATTTCTGGCTCTGATACGAGAAATACACAGTCCCAGGGCAGAGCCAGCGACAGCCACAACCCTGTAATTCCAGCTCAACATGACGTTCTTAGGAGGACACAATAAGGTAAATCCTATAGATTTCATTCTCTTGCCTGGGCCAAAGCTTAGTCCTGTACCAAACCCACCTATCAAACCTCCAAGTGTTCCATGTAAGCACACGCATGGAGGCATTTCATTCACAGAACTGTTTGTTCTGTGAAGGAGACCTGGGGAGCGATCTCATCAAACACAAGCGTGCCCAGAGGCCTCTGCAGCTTGATTTTTCTGCCGTGGATCTGTGAAGTCATTTGAGATGAACACAACCACACACACAGCTCAAGAGAGTTGGGGGAGCCTCTCACAAAGCCAGAAACCTCTTAGATTAGAACAGCAACTTAAAGCCAAGATGGAGAAGACTCCAGTCTCCCATTATTAACTCTGAAATGTGGGGCTGTTCCCTGAGGCAAAGTCAAGCACTCCAGGGCAAGTCAACAAGGGCTTGTTGCACAACCTCTTCAAAGCCCTAAACCAGCACTTCCCTCCAAGATATTAACGCTATTTGTGATTAAGAATACGTCAGCGCTCAACAATTCATGCAGTCACAGCCTGGCGGGGTGTAGCCAGGTCAGGGCTTCTCTGCCCCAAAAGCATCATCTACTTTCACAAGGCCATCACGCACCAACCGCTGAGTAACAGCAAAAGCTTCAGGTCACACCAGTTGGGAGAAAGGTTTAACACTCAGTAGTAATTCCAGATGTTCCCTAAGGACCAAAAAGGTTCGACTTTCAGAAGGCACTTAAACCCAAGACTGTTGGAGATAGACAGAAATGCATTCCTGAATGAGGAAGATGGTCTCAAAGCACTGCTTTTACCCCTTCTACGCCAAAAGCCTGGCTGTGGAAACCTACCCTAAGGCACAGGGCAAGAACAAGCTGGGATTTCAAGACGCTTTGATACGGCTGCGAGGTTATCTCATGCCATTAAGTTATTTGTCTATAGCCAGGCACAATGGGGCTCTTGGCACTGCTATTTTTATCTGAGAGCTAATCTCTCCATGCAGCTCTGGCAAGTGTGATGTGTGCTGAGGCCCTTCCTGGTTCACGGGGGGAAAAGAGCAGCAACTTGATTTTTAGCAGCTTCTCAAACCCCATCTGCAAAACTGCATTTTAAAATCCTCATTCATCCTCACCCAATCCCATGAGTCACTGCAAGGCTCACCGGAAAACACCTCAGGAAGCCCACAATGACACCAATGTTGCGACAAGCTGCTTCCTCCAAGACTGGGCTCTTGTAGCGACTGTGGAGCATCATGCTCTACGTTTGCTAGGTGGTAGCACGCGGGAGGAGAGTCCCTCCACACCTCCAATTACTCACCAGAGATGAAAAGCAGCAATTACCTGGATATCACAGTGGGTTACCTGATCAGCTGGATGGCTTCCAAGAATAACATTTTGAGTTGGACCTCCTAGAATCTCTAAATAGCAAAGCACAGCACTGCAACCTCAAGATTGTAAACAGCAGCAGTGAAATCCGGTTCTTCAGACAGAAGACAAAGCAGAACCACAGATCATTTAGGTTGGAAAAGGCCTTTGAGATCATCAAGTCCAACCGTAAACCCAGCACTGCCAACTCCACCACTAAACCACATCAGCCTGGCTTTTGAACCTCTCTAGGGATGGGGACTCCCATCACTCTTTCCATGAAATGGTCTCAAAAGCAATATACCCAAAGGTTTCAGAATGGCAATTGGTCATCCCAGAGCCCTTCACAGCCTGCTCTGGGCAGTGACACGCAGCCGTTCCTCTCAGCACTCCTGGAGGAAGCCGCTCCACTAAACAAGGCTTCTGAGAAGCATGTTTCCTGACAGCAATATTTAACAAGATGTTTCACTTGAAGCTTTTCTCACCTTGGACCATTTGTAACGTCTTACTCCCATGCAAACTTCCGTCAGTCTCACATTGCAAACTAACGTTCTTTAACATCAGAACGCTTCTACCACCCATTGTCTCTCTCACTCCACGTTTTCACAAAGCGATACCCTTATTATCTTTCAAACTTCAGGGCTTTGCCAAACACACCGTGACAAAGTCCACAAGCTCAAGGCACCAAAGGGTGAAAAGCACAGAGTTAGGTGCGCAATGGTCCTCAGGAACCGAGCACAGTGCTAGAACTGCCCCAAGCGTCCGGCTTCAGGGAAGAAGAGCTCCTAGTATCAACACATCCTCATTAATTACTGCTGCTTCTACAGAGCAATTAATGATGTCAAAGTTCTCCCAAGGCAGAACACAATCCCAGTTCAAAGAGAATACATGCCTGAATACGGCTTGCACACTTCAACACAAGTCTTTGGATTTTGGAAGCAGCTCAACACTCAAGACTTCTGAGTTCATGTCTGCTGTACAGGACATCGGCAATGCTGCCAGCAGACACTTGCAGAACTTTCCTTCCAGCTTTCCTGGAGCCCCTTTCCATACTGGAAGCTGCTGTAAGGTCCCCCTGGAGCCTTCTCTTCTTCAGGCCCAACAACCCCAGTTCTCTCAGCCTGTCCTCATACAAGAGGTGCTCCAGCCCTCAGATCATCTCCATGGCCTCCTCTGGACTTGCTCCAACAGCTCCATGTGCTTCCTGTGCTAAGGACTCTAGAATTGCTGCAAAAGTCCTAGAAGGTCACCAAGCTGCCCTTGGCTAGGTTGTGAGCAGGCCAAACCAGACATCACCTGAGTGAAGGCACTAGCAGGCCCACATGCTACGGACAGTTAAGTCCTACTTTGCACCCAGTACCCTTCTTCCTATCCACAACTCAACACAAACAAGCACTGCAAAGCTCATGCTTTGACTCCTCTAGTACGAGTCTCACATATGATGTGTTCTCCACAAGCAGCTGCAGTGCTGGGATGTATCAGATGAACTCACAGCGAGGTCCTTCTCCAGTGCTCCCGCTGCAGCATCATATCCCACACTGGCTCCGAGGGTGCATTCTGCGCATCCTCTCTTAACTAGACTGCCAAGACATGAAACAACTCCAAAAGGATCATCTTGGAGGCGGCCAAGAATGCTGAAAAAGCGACCTAAGATGACAAGAACAAGACCCAAAGCTTTGCTAAAGTTGGTAAAATCATGGAGTCTTAAGAGCTAATCCTCACTCACACTCTGACTTTGTTTCCAGTGCTTTGTTTTCAAACACTCTTTTCTTGTACCTATGAAGTGGTTAGAACATGAAATGGAAGCAACCAGGTTATCTTGAACAGCACGAGCAGTTGTTTGTAACAAAAAAATTACCTTGGCCAGAACATACACCATGAGTCAGGGCTCGGCACCACTCGAACTCACTGCGTATGTTCCTGGAATAACACAATTCCATTTGTTCTGCAAAGAGTTCTCTCCTCCACAGGAAAACCACCATTAAACAATCTGTTCTTTAAATCAGCAGTGAAACCCGCGTGTTTTCTTTCTCTTCTGAGGTAAGATGATCTAGGAAACTCACAAGAATGCTTATTTTGTGGCTTAGAGAGATCTGTCAGCCACTGGCAAGAGATGCAACGCCCACTTTGACACACACACCAAGCAAGATGTTTCACAAAGCTGAGAGTGACTGGAAACCTCCTATCGAAAAGGAAAGCGAAGCATTACAACCAGATGAAACAGTTCTACCACAAAGCAGAAAACACAATGAGGAAACCAAATGCCAGCTATGCCTCATCTTTTTCACAAAGAACTCCTTCAGGGGGTGTTGATTCAGATTCCCACATCCCATACACAGAACAGTGTGTAAGAACAGTTGTTCTTACCTTATGGGTAAGAACAAGAACGAGACACATCCTTAATCTTCACAAACACCCATTTAAAGAAACAACAAACGCCAATTATCCATAGAAAAGACTAAATATGAAAGAAGCAAAACTTTCACAAAAGCAATCAGCAAATTAATAAAAAGTGAAACCATAAACTGCAAATAGAACAGAACTGAGTGCCCAAAATGATGGATCTAGAGTGAGTGTGAACAACTGGGGCAATCCCAAGCACAAATCCAGGCTGGGTGGAGAATGGATTGGTAGCAGCCCTGAGGAGAAGGACTTGAGTGCTGGGGATGAGAAGCTCAACATGAGCCAGCAACGTGTCCTCACAGCCCAGAAGCCACCCGTGTCCTGGGCTGCATCCAGAGCCGTGGGAGCAGCAGGGAGGGAGGGGATCCTGCCCCTCTGCTCCATCTGTGAGACCCACCTGGAGCCCTGGGTCCAGTTCTGGAGTCCCCAGCACAGGGAGGACATGGAGCTGTTAAAGCAAGTGCAGAGGAGGCCACAGAGATGATGTGAGGGCTGGAGGCCCTCTGCTACGGGGACAGGCTGAGAGAGTTGGGGTTGTTCTGCACAGAATATGAAATTCTAGTTTGGGTACAAGTGCACTGATCGTATTTGCTATGACCAGGTGTTCTCCTTCAAAAGATTTCTTCTACTGGCAATTCCAGATTTAAAGCCGTAGCCACTACCCTAACATCTAATACAACATCTTAATCTTCTGAAGCTCTAATCCTAGTGAGAAGACAGATGAGTTTTTCCTCTCAAGGTTATTCTTTCCCACGGCACCTGCTGGAAGAACTGCAGCTCACATTTTGCAGAACATCTCAAACACCCCTCACCCCTCCCCATTATGTTCTTGCATTTGGTACCATGGGGCTTTTTTCTCCATCTTGGAGCACACCACTGGAGCGGCTCCTACTTTTTGGGGGATAACTTAGCCACACAAAGCCTTTTTCCCTTTCTTAATCCTCAGGCTCCTTCCTTGCCTTCAGCAACAGAGACGCTCAGTTCAGTTTAACAGCTCTCCTACCCATCCCACACTTGTTGTCCTGCCCTGTTCCTCTTTGTGCCAAACCAGCAGTGTGTGTGGTCACAGAATGAAGGAGATCAAGGAAAAAGGCTGCTTAAGAGAGGATTTTTGCAGGTTTTTCTCCAAGCAGATCAAGTTCCCAAGTTCTTATGCGGCCCAGCTGCGCACACAGCCATCAGCCAGGGGACAAAGCTGCTTCATGTTAGCCCCGTGAGTGAACTGCTGTGAGGAGAGGTGGGAGTGTTTATAGTTATTTTCCTAGCAACGTTCTGCTAGGAAACCCAAATCAGTATTATTTCACAGACAACTATCAGCGAAGTCCATTACACACTTGGTCCATATGTATCCTTTTTAAGACTGAGGAATTCTCTATGGACAACAATTACATGACGATCATCACTCCCTCCAGAGCTGCTGCAGTTCACCGCAGCCAAAGCCTTCCCCACAAAGGGAAGGGCTAAAGAAATCAGCATGCACGCTGTGGCGAAGATACAAGCCACTGCAAGGGAGAAACGCAGCTTTAAGAGTGGATTGGAAACCTCATTCTGGCAAAACAATCAGCTAAGTGCTGAAGGAAGGCAGCTAAATTAAGATCTGCTCACAAATGTTGTCTTGTCACTTAATCCAACGCTATAAAAAGTGCTGCACAGGCCCACAAAAAGCTATAACCAATACTCTGGCAGAGGGGCCGTTGGCAGCAGCACCCACCACCCTGGGAGAGAGAAGAGGAGCAGAGCCCAGGCCTTTCTCCCTCTCCTTTTCTTCTCTCCCTCTCCCTTTCTGTCTTTCTTTTCCCTTAACTCCGATTTAGCAGCCAATGCCAGTCTCATCCCTGAGAACACCTGTACAAACTAATTCCTTTTGAGACCGATCATTTGGCATCGTTTTGCTTCATTTAGCCTGGTGGGTATTGAACCCAGGAATTTTATGGGGAGGCCCAGGATTCGAGCCTGGCAAGCCTAAGATCACAGAAACTACACCTCATCCTTTGTACGGCCACACACATTTCTTAGAGATTTTAGGCTGCATTGCAGGTGCCTTTTCCAGCAGTTTGCAGGGGGAAAGGCCGGGGATAGAAAGAACAGTGACATGCGAGAGGAAAAAAACAGTATAGCATTTACTCAGAATAACTGCAGGCACTGGTGGAGAACACACGCATTTTTCTTCCATATAAGATTTCTGTTCTCGCTGGCTGAAGGCAGCATCCAAATTGCTTTTGCTTTTTAAGCGTATCTTGGGCAGAAGAGGGTTGTTTTTAAAGCCAGATTTTATGCACCACAACCCAAACAACAGGACACAAAACCACCCCTTTGTGTAAACGTACCTTTAACGGTTTTGACAAACACTTGTTTCTCTTTGCTGGGGTCTTTTTCTTCTATTAGAATCCCAAGGAAAATGCGCCCAAACGTGCCTACAAAGAGAACAGGTCAGTGTGATGTGGTGAAGATGGGGTGATAGCATTAATAGAATCAAATAGCTATTAAGAAAACACCTTAAATTATCGGCCACCGCAGAGTTAGGAACCACGGCAGTTAAAGATTGAGTCCTGAATGCCCAGTTAAGTCAACAATTCATAACCCAAGCATCTCTCCAGCAGGAGGTGGATTCGACCGTATGCAGGAATTGCTGGAAGTCTCAGACAACTAAAATGTAGGGGGTGAGCATGAGAGGGGACCAACAACAGCAGCAGAACACAGTTCAATGGAGTACCAGTACGGGTGAGGGGTTTATTCGTGGCAGCTCAGTCTTTGTCAACTGCCTGCACCAAAAGCTCCAGCTCCAGCCTTTTCTCATCCTTTTTCCCCATCATCCGTGATGAGTTTCAGCATAAGTAACACGCATATATACATATACACCACATTGTAGCCAACAAGTGGCTGAGTCCTGTAAATACCTTCTTGAAGCACATCTTTTAGAGTTATCCTCTCCCTGGAGATGGCAATGTCCTTCACTTTAGCTTTTGCTTCCATCAGCGTGACACTTTTAAGATCATTCTTCTCTATCCGTAATGTAGGATAACCTGAGGAGCCAGCAGAGCCAAACAAACCCATATAAATACCCTTACAGTGAGAACACAAGCGCATTGCTTCACCCCAGCACCACCTACAGGTATAGAGACAGGCAAGCAGCGTGTATTTCAAAAGTTGTTCCTCTGGCTGGGCTCCCCCGGTTTTCTCATTGTAAAACATAAACCCTCGCCTCCCTTTGGATCCTTTAAAGCAGGCTCTGCAGCAGCAGCTTATACCCCTAAGCCCTGCCTGCTTCCAGCAGCCACACACGCAGAGCCAGACCCACTAAACACCAGCCACGGGGCTCACACAGCGCAGCTACAAGCCAGTTCAGAGACCAAGTCAATCAAAAGCCCATCGCTCTATGAAAGAAGTGTGGGTTTGGCTGGTTCAGCTTCCCAGATCGTCGTGCAGACAAGCAGCATCAGTGTCAGCACAGGGGAAAGGCTTGTGGTCAGCCCAACGAGACCAAGGAATCACACACCAAGGGTGGCCCTACACCTCTTGATCAGGGAGGGCAGGGATAGGGCAAGGGAAACGGTTTTCAGCTGAAAGAGGGGAGACAGAGACATTAGGAAGAAATGCTTTCCTGGGAGGGTGGAGAGGCCCTGGCCCAGGCTGCCCAGAGCAGTTGGAGCAGCTGGGGAAAGGGCTGGAGAGCAAGGGTTCTGAGAGGCGGTCGAGGGCCCCAGGGCTGTTTAGCCTGGAGAGACCTCATCCTTGTCTACAACTGCTTGAAAGGACGTTGTGGTGAGGTGTGTGCTGGGCTCTTCTGGCAAGTGATGGGCAATAGGACAAGAGGAAATGGCCTCAAGACAGGACATCAGGAACAATTTCTCCATGGAAAGGGTTCTGGGGCCCTGGCAGAGGCTGCCCAAGAGGTGGTGGAGTCCCCATCCCTGGAGGGGTTTAACAGGTGGATGAGGTGCTCAGGGATCTGGTTCAGCAGTGGACAGGGACAGTTGGACTCAATCTCAAAGGTCTTTTCCAACCAAGCAATTCTATGATTTTATGGTTCTATGAAAAGCCTGATTTGTAGCCCAAAACCTCCAGCTCTGTCTGAGAGGGTCTGTAATCAGATTAACACTTACTGGTTACTGGCGTTGCGTTGTTGGGCGTGTCAGCCCGCAGGTACTGCGTCGTCTGTGTGGAAGGCTGCGATAGACCTTGCGAGCTACTGCTGTCACTGATGCTGTTTCAAAACAAAAATGGACACCAACGTGACCGCTTGCCACTGTAACGAATTCAAAATGAATGCATGAAAGTTAAAACTAGAAGGTTTTGTTTGTGGGTGAAGGCTGTACCTGGCGTTAGTTCAGATGCAGGGCCAGAAGCAGCTCTTTAGATCTCCCTCCCAAACTCACACATACATCCCCCTCCTTTTCTGAAACTTAGAAGCTTCTCTGCTTCTGCTGACAGTATCAGGAGAACAAAGAAGAGGCTGTTCTGGGGTACAACCCTCTGCTTTGCCAAATAATCAACATTTACTTTGCCCTCAGACTGCTATTGAGCACTGCCAGCCATCCTTGCAAGTTTTAGCCATGCTGGGCGATGCCCCCAAGGACCACTGTTAGTTTTGAAGTGAGACTTCCTCTAAGAAAAAGGCAGTGAAGTCAGCTCTTCCCCATTTCACCACAACCCCAGAGTGGTTTTTACCTGCCGAGTGGTTTCTGTAGAACAGACTCCCCTGACCTTCACAGTACAAGCACCAGGCTTAGTGATTTATAGCTGGCCTTGGTCTCTCTAGAAACCCTTTCTAAGGTTATTCCCACACTCACTGTCTCCCGACTGCAGGATCCCAGCACAGTTTTTAGCACGAGGTTTAAAGCCTCTTGCTAAAGTGGTCAGGCTTCTCCACTTTAACCTCCTTTAGAGCTTCTGACTGAATATTCTCTGGTGCAAGCAACTCGTTACAGCTCCTTTTAGCTATTGGCACTCATCGCATCAACACGCTGCTTCGCTGCAATCTGCTCTCCAGCAAGTTCCCTGCAATGAAGTGTCCCGGCACGGTCACTGCATTAAACACTGATGTGGAACTTGCATTTCAATTCCCTGCTCTGCCTGGAAACTCCTTTTGTAACCCGATCACCTCCCGGCCCTACAGATTTCTTTGGCCGGCTTCCTGCTACAGGCGTCTGAAAAAAGGAATTCTCTTTTTATGCCTGTTTAAGTTTGACAAACTGCCTTTCTGCTTGGCTTCACTCTGGTTTTTAGGCTTAACCAGCTCATGTTCATGAGCTTTCTTAGTCTTCTCACTGGTAAACTACGTCAGCTTTTTGAACGATGCCTTCTTGCTTTTGGTAACCTCTGTTATCCTGCTCCTAAGCCACGTCAATGTTCTCTGGGACCTTTTCAAGCTCCTTTAAAAGGAGGTATGCACGCATTTGCCCTGAACCTTCCACACAGTGTTTTAACACAGCCCATGTGCGGCCTGTGAACTCAGCTGCCTGGTTTCAGCCTCAATTTAACAACCTTCCTCATTTTTATGTAGTTCTGGCTTTCAAAGTCAAGAGCAACGGCAGTGGGTTTGCAGCCTCTGTCGCTCCTGGGAGGTCGCTAATCCTAATGATGTGATCATCTTCAATTCAGAACCCCTTTACAGCAACATTTTGAGCTTGTTATTCAAAGCCAAACCAAAAGCTGTTTCTTCCCTGACCAGTTCATTGACCAGGGGCTAGACTGAGCCATCACCGATCACACGTAATGCTGGTGTGTACTGTCAAGGCCAATTACAACACTGAACCAAGTGCTGAACCACCAGCTCGTCACCTTTTTTGCTGGCTCATTGCACACTGCCCGTTCTGAAAACGGAACTCCATAGATCCTGATTTTCGGGCACATTTTGCCTCTGTTGCACCTTTGCTACGACACCAGTTGACCACAGCTCTTATTGCTGTGACCCAAACTGGGTCTCCGACACCAACACAGGAGCACAACCAAGGTTCTGTCACGTCAGGCACTTCTGGGCTCAAAGAATGGGTTAGCCCCCAGCTCTGCGAAGAGCTAAACCCCACTGCCTGCACCACCTCCACAGGAATTGCCAGAAGGCACATATAGAGTTAGGGCAAAGTCTTTAATACTTGCAGACCTCAGGGTATTGGAGCTAACTGAATTCTTAGCTTGTGTCCCCACAGAAATCCAGTACAATGGAGGGAATGAAAGGACGTTGGACTCAATGATCTGATGGGTCTTTACCAACCTGGTGATTCTATGATCCCACTGCTAGGCTGGACAGCCTCCCAAAATGCTCACTGAGGACACTATTCACACTCTCTATAAACGTAAGGCCTTCCTTTTCTGAAATAAAGCAAGCTGCACATCCTTTAACATCTTCAACAGACTGTAAACCCTCAGTAGACAAATGAGGAAACCCTGAGGCACAAATGAGGAAAGCTGACGAGTCCTTTGGTTAGATAAACCCTTACTACTGACTACACCGACACCCAGGCAGTCTGGGGATGCCAAAGGAGTAAAAGGCAGAAAGGAAAACAAAGAAAGATGAATGAACAGAGAAGAAGATGAAAAGGTGGATCTGCTCTGAGAGGCTACAGGCAGGAACAGAAGCTGTTCCAGATACCCTTTCAACACGGGAGGCCACCCACGGCCCAACTGCTTTCAGAAGGATTCGGTTTCAGAACTGCCTGCACCTGACTCAGCTTGTTCACGGCCTCGGCAGAGCTTCAGCACATCTGCTTCTCCAGCCTCCCCTCCACTCCGTGTTTAAACCCCCCTCAGCTGACTTGATTGCCCTTGGGTTCACATTACTGGTCCTTTTTCGTGCATGTGCCAGTTGGGTTTCTCTGGGTTGGAAATACATTTCAGAGCGAGCTCTTTTTCAGCTTTAGAAGCAGCCAGTTTTAATCCCCAGAGTCTACCCTGAGGCCAAAGCGAATGCCAGTAAGTCAATCAAAACAGAGCACTGAAATCCAGCTCCTGTACGAGTCAGTAACACAAATATTTTCGGTGTGCCCAGCAATCTATGAGATTTTCCTTCAATCCCTACAATCCCTATAGAGCCAATTCTGCTCTAATTTCCCCACTGCGTGCCCTCCATACAACTAACCTGGCAAAAAACCCAACAGCCAAAGCCTTGCTGCCCCCTAAGGAGCTGAGCAGCTAAACACCTGCAACTGCTGCCTTCCTGCACACAGCACTCGCCACCACCCTGTACAGGTAGCAACTGAGACAGCTTGGCTTCAGCAGAAGAAATCTGGAGCTCAAATGAGACCTTAACTCTCACAAATCTGGGTAAACGTGTCGCAGAAACGTGCCTGAACAGTTTGAACACATACCTGTCATCCAACTCTATCCTTTTCATGCTGTGGAGGTGCAAGACAGCCAATATTATTGCCACCAGGAATATAACAGCACAGCACACGCCGACACTGATATAAAACACACGGGTGGAAGTGGTGGGAGCCGTGTTTACAGGATCGACTGAAACAGAAAGGTGAAGAGTTACTGAACCTATCAAAAAACCAAACAAACAAACACCCAAAACTAAACCAATCCCAAACAAACAAGGAAACCCCAAAGTCTACAATCAAAACGAAATCCTGACAGGTCAGAACAGCAAACCAGACAGATTCTGCAGTCACCTCAACAGATCAGACTTGTATGGAAACCAAAGCTCCCGAGATGTTGTTAGGCATCTTGGAATAGGTTTCTTCTCTCTTCACTAGTATCTACGTCCAGTTAAAATAAGTAATTACCATCCCCCCTGTAGCATGGGTATAATACGAGTGTCTGAGGAGAGTCCTCCTAGGGAAAGCTGTGGGACCAGAAAGAACACCAGGAGTTTCTCATTGCCTAGACCCAGAACAAGCTGTCTGCTCAGGATTACTCACAGAAAGCCTTGCTGCTGTTTCTGTCAGACATCGGAGACTTCACTTCTGCTTCAAGCTCTAAAGAGAAGAGAGCAAACCATCAAGCTTGGCACACATTTACTGCTGTAGGCCCCTACACAAAGTCAATTGCCTTGTTTATGGAAAGACAAAGCCACTTCTCCAAGCAGGCGAGCTGACCCAAGGATTATCGTTGTCTCTAGGTCGCAATGTAAACATCTGCTGCTGTGTTCTACAATAAACAGCAGACTACTTTAAGGTGTGTGGGTCAGATGTGTTTCAACATGACACTCATGTCCATTGAGGCCAGGCTGGAACCCACTCCTACCTCCCTCCAGACTTCTTCGGCTTGGCCACCAACACCCCAAGGAGCAGACAGCAGTGAGGAGGTGCAGAGGATGCAAGCGTGTGCTACAACACCAAGCAAAGCCCTCACAGAATCACTTGCTGCATGATGGACGTTCATTTCCTGAATGTTCAGTCAATGCTATCCTCACCTTTTGGCAGAAACTCCACCTCTACTCATTCTAAGGAAAAGCTGGAGATGCAGCTGTGGGTGCTGCACCTTATCAGCTGGTGCCAGTCTTCAGTGTTTCAAAATTGAAGGATGGAAGAAGCAATGCCTATTTAAACACTCAAAAATGGAACTGAAGGCACAGGGACGATACTCCATTTTGTGTGTGAATCGTCCTTCGTAAAGGGGATAAATTGTAGAATCATGGAATAGTTTGGTTTGGAAGGGCCCTCAAAGACCATCCAGTTCCAGCCCCTGCCAGGGACACCTCCCACTGGATTTGGTTTCTCCAAGTCCCATCCAACCTGGCCTGGAACCCCTCCAGGGATGGGGCAACCTGGGCCAGGGCCTCCCCTCCCTCACAGGAAAACATTTCTCCCTAAGATCTTGCCTCAATTTTCCCCCTTCCAATCTAAAGCCATTCCCCCACAGCCTGCCACTCCACGTCCTTGTAAAAGTCCCTCCCCAGCTTTCCTGGAGCCCCTTTTAGCCCCTACCCTTATGTTTCGGGATTCTAGAACTGGGCACAGGTCTGGTCACGAAGAAGAGCAGGGCAAAACAACGGAGCACAGGCTGTGGAGACAGCTTCTGAGGAACCTCACGGAGGATCCGCACGTGGCTGAGGTAACAGGATGAATTCCTGTGGCGGCAAAGGCACGGCCCCACTCACACATCTCCCTCCCACTCCCAGCTGCGGGAGCTGCTTCCTCCCCGGCACAGCCAGTTCAGCCTGACAAACTTGTGACAAACTAACCCAGGGAAGGGAAAATCCAAGCATTTTTCTTCCTTCATGTTTTTTCCTCTTTTTAAACCTCAGAAGGAATCATTATGAACGCCTCGAGCAAAACCGCAAGTTCCTGCACACTTTTAACTTATGCAACTGAATCGAATCAGAAATCCCCGAGTGCTCTGTACTGATCAACTCAACACACATCAAAACCAGTCACTGACACATTTATGAACTCACAGAAACATGATCTATGTAGGAATCACTTCTGCATAATTTCAGAACAGCCCTATATCACCTGCCCTGGTAACTCTGCGGTGCCTACAGAAACCTCCTCTGCTCACTCAGCAGCTCAATAAGCTCCGAGGGGATAAGCAGCGCTGGCTTCCCCCACTTGGAACATTTGAGCAAGTACCTAGGAAAACATAAAATAAAGGCAAAACCATTTCTTCCTAATGTCTCATCTAAATCTCCCCCCTCCCAATTTAAAGCCTTTGCCCCTCATCCTATCACTCTAGGCCCTTGTAAAAATCCCCTCCCAGCTTTCTTGAAGTTCCTTTCAGCACTGGAAGCTGCTCTAAGGTCACCCTAGAGCCTTCTCTTCTCCAGGCTGAACAACCCCAACTTTCTCAGCCACCTTCCAGAGGTTCATCCTAAGAAAGTGACAAATCCCCCTCTGAAAAGCCCGTTACTGTCCTCGTTGGCTCAAAGCAAGCTGAACAAAGCCAGGAGGAACACGGACCTAGAGAGGTGGCCATCCTCAGCTGCTGCCAGAGGACAGGGCACCACAGCAGTTCTTAAGGAGTGTACAGTTCTTGGGATTCTCCAAAACAAACCAGGTTTTACCTGGTTTCTTCCCATCCTCCCCACCATTCACTCCTGGAGCCGTGACTCAAGTCCTGGACCATCACACACCTTCTCACGCCTTTTTTCCTATCGTATTTCAACACTAAAAGCTTTTTAATACTTGGAACTTAATGTCTTACTTTTGTAGCACATTTTCCTTCGTTTGAAATTTAAAACTGTGATGTTTTTCGATGAATTTATTGTCAAGTTGAGCTGCATTAGGATTGCGACCTCGGAGTCGAGTCTGCCAGTGCAGGAGAGTTCGACACGGAACACTGCAAACAGACCACAAACAGGCGGCAGAGTTAAGTTTGAGCACTTTTCAGGCATTGTAGCAAAAAAACCCATTTAAATAAGGGTTTTATTATAACGTATGGTTTAAAAGATCTTGCTGTTAAGAAATGCTATTTCAGTCTTCATGCCCAGCAACTTCAGAAAACTATTGAAGGGAACCATTTCGAAATCAATTAATGTGAGTTATAGCATAAGTCTACAGACCCCTAAAGCCATATTTTCAGATAAATGACAAGCATCTCCAGCACAGGCTTTGGGGTTAAACTGCTGTCACAAGAGAAACTTCTGCTATCATAGAAATCCAGGGCATTGTTTTCCTCATTGCCTTTTTAACTGCTCTAAACATTCACTTCTTGCACAACCACTAAGTTTAAATATTTTGCTCTCGGCAAATCTGACAGCAATCAAAGCTTAAACTAATATGACAATATTTACTTTCTAGCTTCTTATTTATGCCAACAGAACAGACACAACAAGCCTCGTCCCCCAGTGCCTGCTTTCCCAAAATAGGGATACACAATCAAAACATCAAGAGATACTCTATTACGTGGGTATCAGAGCACCAGACAGCACGGAACCACCAGCAAACAAGCATGAACGATGATCATTTGCAGACAGCCCAATACGAATGCAATCGCTTCCAGTATAAATGGAATGGATGGAATGGATTGGGTTGGAAGGGATCTTGAAGCCCATCCAGTTCCACCTCTGCCATGTGCAGGGACACTTCCTCCTGGATCAGGGGCTCCAAGCTCCATCCAACCTGACC
This sequence comes from Phaenicophaeus curvirostris, assembly GCF_032191515.1. Lineage (NCBI taxonomy): Eukaryota > Metazoa > Chordata > Aves > Cuculiformes > Cuculidae > Phaenicophaeus > Phaenicophaeus curvirostris. Next base: position 26,455,066 of record NC_091401.1, read on the forward strand.
TTAGACACCTCCAGGGATGGGGCAGCCACCCCTGCTCTTGCATGTGTACACAAAGACAAAAAAGGTGTTTCATTTCCAGAGATATCTCTATCCTCCAATAAACAAGGGGAAAAAAAATACTTCTCTCAGGGTCACAGTGTCAACCTCCAATACCTTTTAGCAGCATCCTAACTGTGCAGGAGGCCTGTAAACATGATATTTACTAGAGGAAAAATTATGCTCCTCAACAACCCTACAGACCAGAAAGCACCAGTAGTGTCGGCACCGTCCAAGGGCTTCCAAGGGCGGCGAGTTTACCTGAAAGGGTGCGAGGAACTTCCCCTTGGAGAGAAATGTTGGCCTGGGGCACAGCCATCGCCATGGGATTATCCACCTGAAACCCCAGTTTATACTCAACCTAGAATGAGAATTGAGAGAGGGAAAACATGTAAGTCTCTACGGTAGTAAAAAGAAATACTACCTTTCCGTAATTATTCCCAAAATTGAAAAACTAACTCATTTTCAAAGAGCGCTGGTGATTTTCGGAGCCCAAACTCAAGGTTTCTTATGTTACACGTAAATACCAGAGCTCTGCGACAGTTCCCATTACAACAGCCAAAATAGACGCCGCTCTTGAAACCATTCTTGAAGATTTGTGGCAGAAAAGTGCTGTAACAAAAAAAACTCACCACAAACCTCACTTGCTGATACATTTAAACTCACTTGTTCAAAAGCCAGTTTGTTAAAACCATAGGAATTCAAACAATCCCCCCTCCTCTCCTCAGTTTTATAAACTACGCAGCCAACATCGCCTACAAACAGTTCACTCGACTATAGGCAAGGCTTTGTTTCCACTCAAGAAGCTGATTCTGCAAATATTCATTCAGAGAAAAGCACGGGACTTATTGTAACGGAGTCGTAAGCTCCTGCTGGAAACTCATTCTCTCCACCTGCACTCATCTTGATCAATTCGGTCTGACTTTGTCCCATTAGTTTCTTCCCCCCCTCTTTTCTAAAGGATAACAGGATGCGTTTATGTTATTGATTTAGTTTTCAGTGAAGACACCAAGGGTAGGAATATGACTCGGTTTGAGCTCCTCACCCATCCTACAAAGCCAGCACAGAAGATGCTGAGCAGAGCAATTGTGGTAACGGAAGCAGAGCTACACGTGCTCAAAAATTCTGATTCCGGATTCCCAGCCAGGCCTGAGGAAACTCGAGGCAGGCACGGTGGGGCGAGCAGCTCGCGGGGAACCTGTAACAAGGAGACTCCTTCCAAGGTCCTACTCAAATGGCGAGTGATAGAACTGCCTGGGAAGGTGGAATATGATACCAGGGAGAAGGGCTACCCAACACCGCTGCACCCCAAATTCACATCTCAACAGACTGCACCAAAAGGGAAGGGCACCAGCAGAAGGGATCCCAAGAACAGACACTGGCAGAGCTGTTAAGGATTATTGTTCCTACTGCAGTCTTTCCTGCTTAAGGACGGGAGAATAATCACCACTCAGGTTTAGAGCAAAGAATGAGCATCTGGCAGAGAATAAACAGATCATTTTAGAGACAAAAATAAGCTGTTCAGTAACTGGAAATCCTTCAAACTGGAAGAGCATACGGAATCTTTACAACAGCTGCTGCTGCACGCTCCAGCCACGGTGATTAAGTGAAATCAAAATCCCTTTCCATTTAATTTGGAGTCGGTAATAACATACTAGATACTACTTTTATAGGTTCTTCTCTGCTCCAAACATGTGTTTCTAGACAGCTCTAAAACACAACTACTCTACATTTGATTCCCAGATTTATTTTCTCCATTTTTCTCCATTTTGATTTCCACTTTCAGTTCCCAGCTGCCCCTTCCATGCAATCAATGCACCCCCAGAAAAGACTGCACAGCCAGCGGCTTGGACACAGGGAATCCTAGACTGGTTTGGGTGAGAAGGGATCCTAAAGCCCATCCAGTCATACACTGGGCAACCAGTTCACACATGCAGCTTGCCAGAAGGAAGCAGCGTAAAATACTTTGAAATAAGTGCTTAGCATTTCTAAAACAAGAAAGGAATAATCCGGATACTTATCACCTTCACTTACTGCCTACAAGCACGTAAATTATTCTTTGCACCTACCACATGCTACCTTTTGCAAAGAAAATGAGTATTAAATTGTAATAGTGAGTATTTACTGAGCAATACAGATGATGTATCCCGTACCCAAACCCCGCAGTGCTGCCCGCTCACCTTGGATTTCGCATGCCAGCTGAAGTGAAGGTTGTTGGTCTCGCTGGGTATTAAGAGATTGAAGGACAATGCATAGTGATTAACCACATCATTCCTCACGTAAGACAACTCTGCATCGAGACCTGTAATGAAAAAGAAAAGTGTAAGAGGAAGAAGAGCAGGACCCGCAGTAACACATTAGAACAAACAGCTCTCAGCACCACGAGCTCCACTTGTGTTTGGGTGTCTGAGCAAATAAATCCTTGCTTGAGTCCATAAACCCATTTGCAGGTTTGGAGACCAGGGCTCGTGCGCGTCAGCATTAACAAGAGGGCTTCAAATTCTCATAAAGCAGCAATCTGGGAGAGATGCCATAGCCTGGGTGACAAGCTGGAACAGGTGAAAGCTGGAATGGAACGAAGGAAACGCGGCTTTCAAACAGTCCTCCCAGAGAGTCGTCACAGGCTCTCCTGAGCACCCCTGCCTGCTTCTGGGAACCAGGGTCTGGTTTTGCTCTTATTCACAACTGCGTACATTCAAACTGAACTGCCTGGATCATCAGCTTGTTAGCTGTGAGTAACTCCTCCTGAACAGCTCATTTCTTGAGCTGAGGCACATAAGCGCTATGGAACTAACTTCAAAGCAATTGGGACCACAACAGAAAGCAGGTAAGGAGACCAGGAGGGACACCTGCACCCCAAATAATATTTACTGCCTACCCTTTGCTCTCTTGACTCTGAAGTAGATCTAGATAACTGAAAGACCCACAAAACTACTTCCTACGGATCACAACAGTGTATTTTCCTAAATAAGACGCATTCTCTGATATTAAAAACCCTGAAGTCACCCTTATATTTCACTGCACACTTGGGAACGTAAATGATGGAGTGCTTTTATTATGGATAAAAAGTCAAGAAAACTGGACTGTGCCTCCAAAACGACGGCATTTAAGGCATCCCGAAGCTATTCTGAGAATTGTGAAAGGGTTGGGAGGTTTTGAAGAAAGGAAAAAAACAAATCAAAGGTAACTATTGAACTGTGCAGATGAGCTGCATGGGCAGAGAGGGAGAACCAGCTTGAGAGAGAAAGAATTAGTGCAAAACCTGGGCACGAGCTGGTGCCAAGCGATAACCACTCTCTTATTCCAGAACTGGATTTAATCCACCGCGCTTTCCCAGGATACAGAAACGCAGCCAAGACATTCCTCTTCCCTCCTGTGGCTGGTAAGTGCCTGTACTCCCTGCTGGCTCATTAGTGTCCTGAAACTTCATCAGAACCCAGGAATCGATAGTCATGGATACTGGGGGACTGCGAGGGAGAGAGCCCAAGAGACTGGAATCAACAGAACAGAGTCATCCCAAAGAGGAAAGCTCGCAAACAAGGTCAGGAACAGAAAGATGCATCTGCTGGGTGGAATCAGCCCAAGACAGGATAAATAAAACAGAAGTTAAACGATTTGTCCGTAATTCCAATAATAAATGGCAAGTGCAAAAGCACAACCACCGATAAAACCGGGAGAAGGGGGAAGCACATGCACCTCGACACAGAAAAGAGATTTGAAAACATATAACAAATACCACTGCTCAAACAGCTTGTCTGGAGAATCTTTACAGATATACATGGCTTTACGTGAAAGCTACCTCCGGTCCAGAAAACCCAGGAGAAGGACAGAGAGGAGCTCAGATCTCTCAGACACTTGTCACAGGATCACTTTTCAGCTGAAAGAGGGAAGACTGAGATGAGATCTTAGGGAGAAATGTTTTCCTGGGAGGGTGGGGAGGCCCTGGCCCAGGCTGCCCAGAGCAGGGGTGGCTGCCCCATCCCTGGAGGGGTTCAAGGCCAGGTTGGATGGGGCTTGGAGCCCCTGATCCAGTGGGAGGTGTCCCTGCCCATGGCAGGGGTGAGACTGGACAGGCTTTAAGGTTCCTTCCGATCCAAACCATCCCATGATTCTATGAAATTAAGCAAGGCACTGCCAACACACAGCCTAAAGCAGCAAGTCACACACAAGTTATACTTGTTAAACCTCAAGTTTTCACTTTTTTAAAAGGTAAACCTCCTTCAAACACAGAAGTAGGGTGAGATGAAATCTGGTAGCGAGCAGAGTGCTGAGGAATACGATGCTTTATGCCATATATGGAATGATAAATGGAGAAAAGAGGTGGCTCTGGAGGCAAAACACAGATGCGTTACGAACAGCTAGAAAAAGGGACAGGTCTTCAATCATTGCTTTCTCACCAAAGCAGGTGGAGAACCTTACAAAGAAATACCAAAGTACTGGGTTACACACACTGCAGAGCAGGAAAAGCAGCTTTTCAGTTGGTTTGAGCAGCCTATTGGCAACGAACAGCGCAAAAGCCCAAGCTGCAGCGCAAGCCTCCTTATGTGTCCATATGTGGGCGATGCACGACACTGAAGGATCAGTTTTCTCATCACTCGGACCTGACTAACCCACAGCAGCCCATGAGAGATCAGCAAGACCAAGGCTTTGCTTTGATGCCAGGGCAAAACCAACCCCCTTTTACCCAGGCAACCCCTAAACCTCATTACGAACTTCCACAACTCTAACTCCCACCCCTGAGCACAAACATGAAAGCATAAATTGGAAGTTGAATGCAAACACAAAGGTAAATTCAAGCAGCGCCATGGAGAAAGACCATCATACTTTGCGCTGTTTAACATAACAAAACATCTGAAGGAGCTCAGAAAGGAAGGAGAGAGGCCAATTTTAATTCCCAAATGCAGGAGACGCTAAGCAGCCCTTGTGTTCATGACAAAATTGGATCATGTCAGTCCAGCAGCCCAACAAAACACTGCTTTTCAAACGCCCTTGTGTCAGTGCAGCCTGGCTTCAACTCCCTTTTTTTCTTTCTCCTTAAGCACAAAACACAAAAGAAACTTGGCCGCCGTCAGCATGGGGAAAACAAGATTTTATTCTTACGAAGCAAGTCTATCCTACACCAGGCACCCACAGCAACACGTTCTTCCTACAGACAGTGACAGCACTCAATCACGTTATTCCAGGTACCAGACTTCAAATCACCAGAAGTTCCATCTGGAAGATTATGGCTAAAACTCAAGTATGAATGTACGATGTAGGAGTTTGATGAGATTGCCCTCTCTAAAATACTGCTTGTTGCAATATGAATGACTTCCAGCGCTGAAAAGGGCTCCAGGAAAGCTGGGAGGGGCTCTGGATCAGGGAGTGCAGGGATAGGATGAGGGGAAGGGTTTTCAGCTGAAAGAGGTGAGACTGAGATGAGATCTTAGGGAGAAATGTTTTCCTGGGAGGGTGGGGAGGCCCTGGCCCAGGTTGCCCAGAGCAGGGGTGGCTGCCCCATCCCTGGAGGGGTTCCAGGCCAGGTTGGATGGGGCTTGTAGCCCCTGATCCAGTGGGAGGTGTCCCTGCCCATGGCAGGGGTGGAACTGGATGGGCTTTAAGGTCCCTTCCAACTCAAACCATTCCATGATTCTATGAGGATAGAAAACAACACACAAGGAATTCAATTTGAGGAAATAGTCAATTTAACTTCAAGGCAATGACTGCGTCCTTGAAAACCAACTGAGGCTCCCTAGCAGGAAATCATAGCAGGAAGCTTCCCAACATCTAGCAAACAAGAGGGAAAGCTCTTAACTGAGAGCTGTCATTGAATCTCTGAATCCTCACTGCCAGATCACCCACAATTCCCCTTGTTGATGCTGTTCAATAGAATTTGCAAGTCCAAGACAACAAGCAAACAGGATTTTTCTCACTGAAGCCAGAGAGCAGCCCCCTTCTACAGGAAGCAGCTTTCACTAGGAGATGGCACTGCAGAGATGAAAGCATGAGGTATGTGCTCTTTACATCTGCAGAGATGCTGTAGAAAGCTATCATCACAGTGACATGAATTTAATGCAAAGCCACGCTTCACACAAACTAAAACCACATCTAAGTGTTTCTATGGCCATCTCAACACCAAGGAAAAGTGCTAAGCTCCATACCTTTCCTTCCATACAGAATGGCTCTACAAGGCCAGCTGCTAATAAAAACTAATACAGTTTTGCGAGAAAAAAAACACCTTTAGTTTATCAACCTGCTCAGCTTCACCACTGATACTGCTTGCTTTCTGTCTTCCGAGCGGTCGCAGCTTTCCAAGCAGCGGCGCCAACGCTTACATTCCCGCTCTTATCTTCCCCAGGCAGCACGCTGAAATCAATATACTGGTTAATTTAATTACAGCTATTCAACACTCAGTAAGTGGCAGCAGAATTGTAAAGCCTCACATTAGTTTCATGCTGCTGCTTCTGCTCCCAGATCTCCAAAGCAGTCAGTGCAAATATGCGAGTTATCCGCTTGGAAGGAGGACAAAGGCAGAGATGGAAGAGAAATAATGCGTCTGAAGCCTCTGCCGTCGCGCCCTTTGTAGTGCCACAAGGCATTCTCAGAGAGCAGTAGCATTCATTCTTACAGGGCATCGGCTGGTGCTGCTGCCATTCAGGGGAAAAAAAAGGGGAGAAAATTCAATTCATCGGGTACGACTCATTAAAGGCACTTCAGCCTTCACACACTGTGGGCTTTCACAGCCGAGAGCTGAAGTGTGCTTCCAAAACTGCGCACCGAGGTACTGGAGGAACAGCCTCTTGCTAAAGAGCAGCAGGAGCTGCAGGGACGTCTCAGCCCACGCAGCTGCAGGTAGGAATTAGTCATCATGCGATCCTGTTTCACAAGAGCTCCAACCACGAACCAAGATACACTTGGAATTTGCCTCATTAATTCAGTTTTTCCCATATCCAAGAAACTCCGAAAGGCACAAGGGGAGGAGAAAACACAAGTCTTCTCCATGAACTTCATTATTTGGAAGTACCACACGCCCCTGAGCACAGTGCAGCTCCTACCATGGCTCCCACTCTCTGGAAAACACCACCTTGGCACTTTCCACACCTGCGAGCATGATCACAGAATCATGGAGTGGTTTGGAATGGAAGGGACCTCAAAGCCCACCCAGTCCCACCCCTGTCATGGGCAGGGACACCTCCCACTGGCCCAGGCTGCTCCAAGCCCCATCCAGCCTGGCCTTGAACCCCTCCAGGGATGGGGCAGCCACCACTGCTCTGGGCAGCCTGGGCCAGGGCCTCCCTGCCCTCACAGCAAAACATTTCTACCCAAGATCTCATCTCAATCTCCCCTCTCTCAGATGAAAATCGTTCCCCTCGTCCTATCCCTACCCTCTCTGATCCAGGGCCCCTCCCCAGCTTGCCTGGAGCTGGTTTGCAAGCCTCACCTATATTGCAGGGGGGTTATGTGACCATATGCACCTCTGAAAAGCCATCCCCACGCTGTTTGAACTCTGGAAATGGGAAGTGAGGCAATAGCACGGAAAGGGGCAGAGGAACCCCAAAGGCAGCTTGTTCTCATAAACCTCCAAACAACACCGACACGGATCGCAGCGCTCAGGAAATCAGATGGACAAGCGTTCAAGCACACTGACAGGCTCCAAAATGAAAACAGATTGCTCGGCGCTGCCACGCAAGTGACTTGTCCCAACCTGCTGCAGCTCAGAAACGGCCAGAGCAAGCAGGAACCCTCCAAGCACTCAGCCAGCCTCAACCCCTCAGCCCCTCTGCTTCTCCAAAGTGACCCCGAGCACCTTCCACTGCCAAGCCTGGCTAATAAGTGCCAGTCGGGGGCTGTTGTTAGACTGAAGAGCTTCACGGGGCAAGGCAATAAAATAATTACCCTAAAACCAACACATCCAATTAAGTGGAACAGAGCAAGATATTCTGAGGCCACCAGCAGCAATTCAGTTTTGTTACAGTACCTGCTGTGTGCCAGGACTGGAAGCTTGCACTTTTAAGTTCCTTTTAAAGCGCAACCTGAAGCATCGACATGCAGGTTTCTGCAGAGACCAGCATGTGGACTGCAGCAATACAGCACCTGATTTGGCATATAACACACAAAAAGCTACTGTTCTTCAGAGGCGAGCACTTAAAAAGCTAGAAGATGATTTACAGACATGCACACAACCAAGTGGGATTCTGAGCTGCAGATCTCCTACCAGACACCTGCCTCAGCGCCTGAGCAGCGTCAACATCTACTCTTCAGCGGACATGTCGCTGACCCTCCAGCAGCTGCCTAGAGGCTCTGTGCTGTGCTTGCTCTGTCCTAAAGAGGTGCCACATAGAAGCAGCTGTAATTTACCCATCTCTCAAGAGAATTTACTCTAGGTGCCACTGATGAACTCATTGAGAGCCCAGCACTATGTCTCCAGTGGTGCTCTGGGCCGTAACACCATCAGAGAGGGCTTCTCACAAGGTCATGAGACTTCAAGAATGACGAGAAAGAAATACTTCAACCTTCCAATAATTTGAACATCCAGCCCAGCACGCTGATTTTTCAGCTCCCTTTCCTAGCAAGAACAAGTAACCAGGTGACAGACAAGGAAAGTGAGGATTTCCAGTCACTATAAATTCAGCACAAGTATCATAAAGTAGTTCTGACATAGATTCATGGAATGATTTGAGTTGGAAGGGACCTCCAAGCCCATCCAGTTCCACGGGCAGGGACACCTCCCACTGGATCAGGGGCTCCAAGCCCCATCCAACCTGGCCTGGAACCCCTTCAGGGATGGGGCAGCCACTCCTGCTCTGGGCAGCCTGGGAAGAATTTCTTCCTAACATCTGATCTAAACCTCCCCCCTCTAATTCATGAATTCCTGGTGCCAGTTCCCCAAAAAAATTATGTTATGAAAGCTGTTCCAAGGTATAAAATCAAGACACCGCCTTGTCAGCTGCCGCAGTAAGGAGATGCTCAGCCTCTGTCTGGGAGATTTCAGTCTCTGTTCAGGCCAGCGCTGTCTCCAAAAGAGCCAGAGGCCCATGATGCAGAAGGCCATCCACAAACCCAGTTCCACAGCTGGAAGACGTGTCATCTGCAAGACCAGAAAGGACTGCTGCTCAGCATCCTGGTGCCCTCTCATGAGTGCTGCAAAAGAGCTGCCAGTGACACAAGAAAAATTGCTCAAGTGATCCAACCATTTGTTATCACATGTTTACATTTATTCCAAACCAAATTCCTGATCTAAAGACATGTGGGGATGGTATTGGAAGCGTGGAAACACACCACAGGCTGCAGTGACCCTGTGAAACACTTGAGTTTATGAGCACTTCTGAAACCAAGGAGTTTTCTCTTCAACCACAGCAAGACAAAGGCAGAGAGGTAGCTGTTCAGAAAGAAAAGGTGGAAGAAACCAGCTCCCATGTTTGTGTTTGCAGCTTCACTGAACCCAAAAGCTCACAACATCACTTTCCTATCCGTTGTATTCCGCTGAACGACGGCTTTCCTCAAAGTCCCAGAAGCTGGAACGTCTCTTTGGAAGTTCATGCACACCGATGCAAGCGCTGAAACCAGACTTGACTGTGTGGAAGCACAGTTCAGATTTACAACTGAATGTTTTAAATCAGTTTGGTTTGTTTATGGGAGCACAAAGAATGGGAACAAACCCATCTCCCTCTGAGTCTCCTTGTGCCAGAGGAACATGAGAAGCAATGGGAGATTTGATCGCCTCTCTTTTGGTGCCTCATTAAATGACACCTTGCTGAAAACATCTAGTGTGTGCAAAAGGATACCCTTAAAAATCAGTTCTACTCGTGCCAACAACTTAAGGTGGATCATGAAACCTCGTCTACAACAGATTTGTAGCAGTTTGAGTCCCACCAAGGGGAACAAGTGCTGGTTATCTTTGCGTTAGGCTCTGGGTTACTCAAGCCTTTGGAGCTGCAGAAGTAGAGTCACTCGTTAAACATCGATACCTTAAGTGACAGAAACCAGCTACAGCCAGCATGAGGAACAAGTGGCTTCAGCCACGTGAGCAACGAACACCCATGGGGGAGGCTACAGGACACAATTTGATTCAAAAAAATAAGAACAGCAGCAGCCCTCCCCTGCTCAGTCGCTATGGAATGATGAATGATTACAGATCACGGAAGCCTGAGCAAATCCAACTACTCTGCATTTCAGGCCCCAGACGTGGGACTGCACAAACCATACCACTCGGTACACCCGAGATTAACTACTTGTTTAGAAACTCAGCTAGACAGCAGCCTGACACGCGGATCCTCCCTCCACAACGGAGCATCTGGCAGCGAGCACATGCAACGCACAACTGACGGCAACGGAACACGGATCACCACAGCAAGCCAAAAGGGAAAAAATGTTTACAGTGCTGCTCGCTCCTCGGGTCCCCTGCCATCAGCTAGAGCTCAAATCAACTGAAAATAGGTTTAATCTCTCCATTTGATGCAAATGAAGGCTTGCACTGCTTGCTTTTCAGCCTACAGAGACACAGGATGCTCACTGAAAAATAAACCACTGGGGATACCAACGTATTTGTTTTGAGACTCCAGCCACCAACTCTAAACAAGAGCCTAAGCAAGGCAAAGCTTACAGAAAACAAATCTGTGTTTAAACCAGACTCTCCGAGCGAAAAACTACTGTGAAAGCCGTCTGCGGCGGGCCAGATGGGAACTTCATGAACTGCCTCCAAGTACTCGCACAGCAATTGTCAGCTTGCCTGGAAATTAAGATTCCTTTCACACACGCACCCAATTATTGCCAGGTCTCCCCTCTGCCCTCTGAATGTCACTTGCCTCGCTAATTAAACCATGGGCCTGGTGCTTGCCTCTTCCAGGGCTCACCCTGCTCCCATGGGGCATCCCCGGGTGCTTGAACCCAGGGAACCTCTCATCATCACAGTGAAGCCAAGAACCCTTTTCTTCCCTTGAAAACCCAGCCACACACACACAAAGAGCACAGAAACCCTTCCCCAAATCCTCAGACCCCTTCATTTCCCCTGCGACCCCTGCTCCCCACAGCACCCCGCACCTGCCAACCTCCAGCCCAGCCCCATCCTCATCATCTTCAGATTCAGGCTCTTCATCCCTGCTCCCAGATTTCTCCATCCCCCCCTGCATCCAAGACCTGCTGCCCTCACACCAGACCCACAGACCCCTTCCCTGGCCATCTCTCATCCCCTAACCCACCACCCTAGCCCCTCAGATCCCCACCCCACACAGCCCGCATCCTCTAATCCACCGCTCTAGTGCCTCAGAACCCCAGTTTAGACATCCCCCCGTGCCTAGACCCACCACCATAGCACCTTGGATCCCCCTCCACACATCCCCCATCCCCCAAACCACCATCATATCTTCTCAGACCCCTACCCAGCCATCCCCATCCCCTAAACTCCCACCTCAGCCACACAGACCCCCTCCCAACGTATTCCCCATGTCCAAACCCACCACCATAGCCCCTTAAACCCCGACTCCAGCCCTTAAGGCCCCTACCCTACACATCCCTCAACCCCCCACTCACCATGATACCCCCTCAGCCCCCTCCCCAGCCATCCCTGTGCCCTAACCAAACACCCCAGCCCCTCAGGCCCCCTCCACGCTCGCCCCCGGCCCCCTAGGCCCCCACCCCAGCCACCCTCATCCCCTAAACCGCCACCCCAGCCATTAAGACCCCCTCCCCACACATTCCACATCGCCTCACCCACCACCATACCCTCCGCCCCAGACCTTAAGGCCCTCACCTCGCACACCCCTCACACCCTCACACCCCGTCACACCCCTCCCCATCCCTTCAGGCCCCCTCCCCACGCGTCCCCGGCCCCTAAACCCCTACACGACCCCCCTCAGACCCCCTTCCAAGCCCGAAGCAGCCCCCCCGCACTCACCGATGAGCCGCCGCACCTCCTCCTCGCTGAGGTAGAGGCTGAGGCTGGCCCCGGGCCCGGCGGGCGGCCAGTGCGGGCCGAGGCCGGGCTGCCCGCGGCCGGGCAGGAGGAGCAGCAGCAGCAGCAGCGCCAGCAGCCGCGGGAGGTGGCGGCAGCGCCCCGTGGCCATGGCTCAGCGGGGAGGGAGGCACGGGGGGAGGGAGGCACGGAGGGAGGGAGGGAGGGAGGGACGGGACGGCGCCCCCCCCCGCCCCGCCGGGCCCCTCACACGGCGCGACCGCCGCTGCCCGCCCCGCCGCTCATGGCCGCGCGCCCCGAGCCGCGCACGCGCCGCCGGCCCCGGCCCCGCCCCCCGAGGGCCCCGCCCCCTCGAGCTGCACCGCGCATGCGCGGGCACGCCGGCGGCAGGGCCACGCCCACCAGAGGCCACGCCCCCACCGGGAACCGCGGGTCCGCTTGGCCACGCCCCCTGCGCGTAGGCCACGCCCCCCTGTAAAGAGGCCACGCCCCCCTGTAAAGAGACCACGCCCCCTGCGCGTAGGCCACGCCCCCAGATCGCGCTCTCCCGCCTCTTGGCCACGCCCCATAAAGGCCACGCCCCATATTGAGCATCCCATCTATTGACCACGTCCCTAAACGAGACCACGCCCCAGATCGAGCCGTCCAGGTCATTTGTGGCCACGCCCCCAGCCGGCCTCGTATCCCTTTGGCCTCGCCCCCAAACGGCTTCCCCTCCCGCCGAGGCCACGCCCCCTGAGAAGCCACCCCGTCTTTAATGGCCGCGCCCCAATGAGACCACGCCCCCTTCTCTATTGGCCACGCCCCCATCTCCATCAGTCACGGCCTCGCCCCCACAGAGGCCACGCCCCTTGCAGGCCGCCCCGTATCTCTTGGCCACGCCCCCTCCCAGGCCACGCCCCCCGTGTGGAGCCGGCTCGCCTCTTAGCCACGCCCCCTCGGCATAGGCAACGCCCCCCACGGCCCCTCGTGTAAAATGGCCGCGCCCAGGCCACGCCCCAAAATGGAGTCGCCCCTTGGCCACGCCCACACCCAGAGGCCACGCCCACTCCTGGAGGCCACGCCCCCAATCTGGAGGCCACGCCCCACTGGCCCCATTGCACCCCGATCCCCAGCCTGGGCCCGGGCACTGTGGCGCTCAGCACTATGTTATCCCACTATGTTATCCCACTATGTTATCCCACTGTGTTATCCCACTGCGTTATCCCACTGCATTCCCCTTCAGCCAGCACGTCACGGGCCTCCCAGAAACCTCACAGTCTTGATTCCAATGAGAAACCACCAAAACCGCATGAACCCAATGCAAATAAACAGGTTCTCCGGGCACACCCGCCACCCTGCGCGGAGATGCTGGCGCCTGCTCCGTCGTGCCTGTGAAGCGGAGCGGTTGCTGAACCCTGAAGTTCTAATCAAAACACAGGCAGCTGCTCTTAGAAGAATAATTGGAGGTGACTGGAATCACAGAATCCTGGGATGGTTTGGGTTGGAAGGGACCTCAAAGCCCATCCAGTCCCACCCCTGCCATGGGCAGGGACACCTCCCACTGGATCAGGGGCTCCAAGCCCCATCCAGCCTGGCCTTGAACCCCTCCAGGGGTGGGGCAGCCACCCCTGCTCTGGGCAGCCTGGGCCAGGGCCTTCCCACCCTCATCGTGAAGAAATTCCTCCTTATGTCCAGTCTAAGTCTGCCCCCCTCTAGTTTATACCCTTTCCGCTCATCCTGTCACCACAAGCCTTCGTGAACAGTCCCTCCCTCAGCTTTTTTGGAGCTCCTTTAGGTACTGAAAGGTCGCTAATTAGATTAGGCGTCACATGAAGGTTTCATGGATATCAAGAAACATACGATTGAAAAAAAAGGTGAAATATGTGATGTGCAGGCCAGCCTCGGATTGTCTGTTGGATTGGTTTTGGCTGCACAGACTATTTTTGGCAAGATCGAGTTCACGGTCGTTCCAAATGGTTCTGGGTAAGATTAAATTGCAAGAGGATACACAAAATTCTCTCCGTGGAGAGCTGCTAGCAATAGCTGTGAATTCCCAGCGCACGCATGGAACGGTTTTGCTTGGCTGGGCAGCGGGATGCATCATTGCATGTGCTCTCCGAGCGTGATTGTGTCAACATTTACCACCGCCGTGTCCCGAGGGGCTGGGGAGAGCTGGTGTTCATTTCTGGATGTCAAACAAATCTGCAAAAGCAAAGACCTGACAATCAATGGCACCGAGGAGAATTCGATATGTTAGAAGACAGAGGATATAGAGTCATAGAGTGGATTGGGTTGGAAGAGACATCAAAAGCCCATCCAAATCCAACCCCCCTGCCATGGGCAGGGACACCTTCTAAAGAGCTCTGTAACAGCAGCCAGAACCCCTTTCCACAGGCAAGGACACGTGTGAGTAGGGATAAAAGCCACTCACCTGCTTCACCTGCTGCCTGAGGGGTGCCCTACCTCTGGCTGTTACTGAGTGAGGTGTCCCAGGGTTTCCAGTTCTCCTCTCTCATCCCAGTGGAACAAACTGGGGTCTTACCACTTTTTTTCCTCCCACATCTCTAAAATTGCCATCCTTTTACCCACAGCCCAAGGAGAAGAACTGAGAACAAGGAAATAGATTACATTTTGAGCTGTATAAATAATTACAAATTGATTTGTCCCTGTTTCTGGAATAGCAGAGACCCAGCACTGAAACAAGGATAAAAATTCCCTGACTTCCAGCCTTCTCCTTTTCTCAACAGACTCCTGCTTTCTTTTTCTGACTTCCAACTGTGCACACAGGTCCACAAAGCTGCCCTTGAGAAAGAAGAGCTGGCTGATCCACCACTGCGCAGTTGGGCCACTTGGGCTGGGAAGATAGAAAGAGAGGAAAAGTCTGCACAGCAGCAGAGGGAAATGCCATGTACGAGTTCCTGGAAATGTAGCATTTAAAGGGAAAAAACATCCTGGCAACATGAAGCTGCCTGAGACCTACTACAGCATTAAGCAACCAGAGGCTGGAGGACAGCAGAGCGTCAGAGCACAATTGCAGCGTCGTTGTTACGGCAGATGGCATTTCTTTGCCTTTTAAGGAGAGCACTGCACGTTGTGACGTTGCTAAATATGAAATAAACTGTTTGTGTTTGGGATGACAGCCTCACCTCTTCCCTCCCCAGGACACCCAGGGGATGCTGGCTGGGGGAGGTGCCATCTGAAGCGTTTTCCTTGCCACTAGACGCAAGGATTTGGGGCTGTTTTAAAGCATGGGTTGCACAACAGGGCTTGTAATGTAGTTACATTATGTTCTGCACTCAGACAGTCAGAGCTTTAATGCTCAGGTGAGAGCTGGTATCAGGACAGGCCAGAAAATGACAAATAACACCACTTTGATGACAATATGGAGAGAAAACCAGAATGAAGTCTGCTGGAGGAGGCGCCTGAACCTGAGGACTCCCTCCTGGTAGAGGGATGCTGGCTCCCAGCTTGGTGGGATCCCTTCCCATCTTACAGAACACCTCGTCTCACCTCAAGTCAAAGGGTTTGACTTCTGCACGGCTTTGTCTGCACCTGTGGCTGGCGCAGGCTGTCGGACCCTGCGTGCTCTGGCTGAGACTGAAACACAGCGGGTTTCTCTACCTCATGAAGGGGCTGCTGGTGTCAAAACCAACCCCTGAGCACCCAAATCCTGGGGGTTAAAACCACCTCGGCACAAATGGCCTGAGAATCACTCGGTGGCAGAGCCCCAAGACCAGCTGGATGGTGCTGCACCCCACGGAGCTGCTTCCGAGGAAGCCTGGGCTTCCTGGATTTCTGTCACCTCTTTGGTTGTTTCTTGGCTTTTAGTGCGAAAGAACCTTCAAAAACTCTCTTCAGAGGCTTCCTGACCTCTCTGCTGAAATAACAGACCCTGCACTGGAGTTGAGCACGTGACTCCAAATGCAGCAACCCATACTCAGAGAGCTGAGTCCTCTCTGTGCCGTTCCCCTGTCCCTTGGGAAGTCAGCAGTTGCAAACGTACATGGCCATGTTTTAGATCACTGATAGATGTTTTCCTCTGTGTTCTGGCGCTTTCAGCTGGGTTATGGTTTACCAGGGTTTTTCAGAGCCCACACACGATATAAGAATGGAGAAAATTAGTTGCAGGGGTCACTATATCCCATCGTTCTTTTACCAAAGCACAACTGGGGCATTCGCCGAGGAACTGTAAGATATTTATTTGACTTCCTTTCTGAGAAAGCATTAAAATCTCCATTTTCACTAGGATAAAAGTTGCTGTGAATGAGAAACAGGAGGCGATACTGACCATCTCACCAATGTTCATGGAATCCCTTGACAGAAGGGGTTGTGGAAGCGCTGGCTCCATCAAAGCTGGAAGCACAAGAGAGCATGACTCTCGCACTGCTTTCAGGGTTTAGATTCTTTCGGGGAGAAGGGAGCCTGCATGTCTTTAGGCTGTGGAGATCTAACTCGTGTCTCCAGCATGAGACTAACCCTTTGTCTTTCAGCAAAGCGGTGTCGAGGTTCTCGCCGTGCCGAGGTGGTTTTAACACCTGGGATTTGGGGTGCTCCGAGGCTGGTTTTAACACCAAGCTGGGAAGGAGCTGACCCTGCTCGCTCCTTGCACACCGGGGATGAATTGTAGAGTTGTAGAATGCTTCAGGTTGGACAAGAACTTTCCAGGTCACCCAGTCCAAGCCTCCTGCAGGGAGCAGGGACACCTTTACCTCAACCAGGTTGCTCAGACCCCATCCGACCTGAGCAGAATGTTTCCAGGGGTGGGTCTTCTGCTGCCTCGAATCCTGGTTCAGTTTTGGGCCCCTCACTCCGACGACATCGAGGGGCTGGAGAGAAGGGAACGGAGCTGGGGAAGGGGCTGGAGAACAAGGGTTCTGAGAGGCGGCTGAGGGGCCTGGGGGTGTTTAGCCTGGAGAGGAGGAGGCTGAGGGGAGACCTCATCGCTCTCTGCAGCTCCTGAAAGGAGGTTGTGGTGAGGTGGGTGCTGGGCTCTGCTCCCAAGGGACAGGCCATAGGATGAGAGGGAATGGCCTCAAGTTGCCCCAGGGCAGGTTTAGGTTGAATATCGGGGAAAATGCCTTCAGTGTCGGAGTGGAGAGGCCGTGGCAGGGGCTGCCCGGGCGGTGAGGGAGCCCCCGAGGCCACTGGGAGAGGCTGCGGCCTGGAGAGCCGCGCGGGCACTGGGGGGCGCCCGCAGCCTGCGGGAGGGGAGGGACCGGGACAGGGACAGGGACAGGGGGACAGGGGGACAGGGGGACAGGGACAGGGACAGGGGGACAGGGACAGCGGGACAGGGACAGGGACAGGGACACCCACACAGGGACAAGGACAGGGACACCGGGACAGGGACAGGGACACCCACACCGGGACAGGGACACCGGGACAGGGACAGGGACACAGGGACTGGGACACCCCAAACGGGACAGGGACACCCACACAGGGACAGGGACAGGGACACCACAACCGGGACAGGGACACCTCCACAGGGACAGGGACACCCACACGGGGACAGGGACAGGGACACCGGGACAGGGACACCCACACCGGACAGCGACATCCCAAACAGGGACAGGAACACCCCAAACAGGACAGGGACAGCCCAAACAGGGACAGTGACCCCCCCCACAGGGACTCCCACACAGGGACAGGGACAACCCCCAGCAGGACAGGGACACCCACACGGGGACAGGGACAAGGACACCCACACCGGACAGGGACACCTCCCACTGGATCAGGGGCTCCAAGCCCCATCCAACCTGGCCTTGAACCCCTCCAGGGATGGGGCAGCCACCCCTGCTCTGGGCAGCCTGGGCCAGGGCCTCCCCATCCTCATTGGGAAGAATTTCTTCCTAATGTCTATTCTAAAATAGAACATAAGCCGCTCTCTAAAATCCTCGGAGAGGGTGAGCAATGAGAGGCCGGTGGCTGGCGCCGCTGTGAGAACACACTCAGTTTTACACCTTGCTGACAGCTGAGAGAAGGGGAGATGCAAACCTGCAGACAGGCAGGTATCCCTGGTTCCTCTGATCCTGAAGGGACTTGTTTATATCGGTGCGCTGGGTATTTAAATCCCTCTGTGGGGAGGTTTTCACAAACAGGTTTCGGCATGTGGATTGCGAGGCATTGATCCCCCCTGCTTCATGTCCGTGACTCTCCGGCAAAGCATTCCTTCCTCGTGTGGAGGCAACACAGGAGCCTGGATTTCCCACTCAAGCCAAGATGATGCAAGTCTGGCTCATTGGCCCCTGCGGAACCGATTCAGTTCACATGGGAACAACAGGCACAGAAACACCCAGAGGGTCTTAAAACCCCACGCAGTTAGAGCACTCCAGGCCAGGCTGGATGGGGCTTGGAGCCCCTGATCCAGTGGGAGGTGTCCCTGCCCGTGGCAGGGGTGGAACTGGATGGGCTTTGAGGTCCCTTCCAACCCAAACCATTCCATGATTCTATGATTCTTGGCGTTCAGGTCTCCCAGGAGGAATTGATCTGTAGCAATGACAGTTGGATTGAGGGCACCCTTACAAGTTTTCCAACAATCAGGTTTCCTGCCCAGGTTGCCCAGAGCAGGGGTGGCTGCCCCATCCCTGGAGGGGTTCAAGGCCAGGTTGGATGGGGCTTGGAGCCCCTGATCCAGTGGGAGGTGTCCCTGCCCAGGGCAGGGGTGGAACTGGATGGGCTTTAAGGTCCCTTCCAACCCAAACCTTTCTGTGATTCCATGATTCCATCTCTGAGCGCACTGTGCCATGGAGCCCCAGCTGGTGCCAGGAGTCACAGTTGAAACAACACTCAATAAATCAGAAAAGCCTGAGCTATGGAGAACTCCTCAGACACCAGTTTCTAAGGATGATCTAATGCATTTCTTGGACTCACTAGTCCTCATTACTCTTTCTGCATTTTTTCCCTCTGCTATTTTTCTTCCCTTCCAATGAAGTGTTTTCGTTTTCTTCTGTTGTTATTTTTTTTACTGCTTGGGTCTCTGAAATATTCAGCCATGGCAACAGGCTGGAGGAGCAAATTCCCCTGGTCCGCCTGCGTGTCCTTGGGGTCTGGCAGGGAGCGAGGAGGGGTGAATTCCAGCCATTCCCTCTCCCCGGGAGCAGTGTTTAGTAAACACACACATGCTAACCCCTTCCCAGCTATGCTACGCACTGGCCAGCATGGCAAGGGCTCGTCTTCAGGCTTCCATGTCTCCTGCCATCCCCCCCAGACTAAGCGTCACCCCTCTCTCCGGCCGTTCTGGGATGTCATTTTTTAGCAGCAGCATCGGGAAGGAATGCGAGCCCCTGGCGTCAGGACAGGAGCTGACATTCCCGGCCTTGGGCTGAAGAATGTGGACATAGCGTCCGCTCCAAACTCCAGCGCTGGAGTTCATTCACCCTGCGCCCCGAGCGAGGGGGACGCCGGGATGGGAGCAGGGCTCGGTGTTTGGTGGCAAAGCTGCTGGAACCCAGGGGCTGGTGCACTCCCCCTTCACCTCCCAGCTCTCAAAGGATGTCCTGCCGTGAGCCATGTCTTGCTCGGGCATCTGGAGAATTGCTTCTCCTTGTTTTGGTGGCTCCGTGGCCTCTGCCCCTCAATCTGCACACACGTCAGGCTTTTCTTGGAAGAGCCCAGAGAGCATGAGGTGAGCTGGAGGCTGCTGGGTGGCTTGGTTGGAATGCAACAGGCTAAAGCTGAAGGCAGCAGGAACATGCAGCAAAGCAGGGATGAATATTTAGGAACCAAGCACCCTGCTTTGCTGTGTGTTATTTAACGACCTGGAAAAGGCAGAGCAGACTGAAGGTCTCGTGAGGTTTCTGTTAAGCAAATCTGACCTGCTTTGACATCTGTGTTGTGGCAGAAACCAGAATCGAATGTAAATTCAAGCCCTAAACCCCTTGCTGGCTTTCAGCTCGTCTTTCCAAGGCAAACACGGGTGCTACAATTCCCCGTGCCCCTCCGGCGCACCCAGGCGAAGGCCAGCGAGGGCTATTTATACGCTTCAGAACGTTACACACCGCTTGCATTACCGCATGGCATCCAGTTTGTTTGGCGTGGGGTCTCACAAACCAGAATAGTTTTGCATTAATACAGTTCTCCCCAGTTCATAGGTTGGAAACGGGATACGACGGAGCTCCTCACTGTCTACTTAGACCGGATTGCGCTGGGCTTTGTGGCTTAAAATAGTGAAACTTCAGCAATAACAGTGATACAACACGGTTCAGGCAGAAAGATCCCCACTGATTCACCACCCTGCTACGTCAGCGTTACAACACCAGGGAAATGCTGCTCATTCCATTGGTTTTCAAGGATGATGTAGCCCTGAGACTGCAGGGAAGCTGAGAAAGTTGGGGAGTTTCAAAAGAATTTGTGGAATTCTCATTTTTTAACACCAGAATATGAGAGGAGCGCTATTGCCAGCCCCTGGGAAGCTCGATCAAGAGCAGATGGATAAAATGAAATAAACTATCAAGGCTGAAAGAGTTGGGGTTGTTCAGCCTGGAGAAGACTCCAGGGAGGCCTTAGAGCAGCTTCCAGCGCTGAAAGGGGGTCCAGGAAAGCTGGGGAGGGGCTTTTTACAAGGGCCTGGAGTGATAGGATGAGGGGGAATGGTTTTAAACTGGAAGGGAGAAGAGTTAGATCAGACATTAGGGAGAAATTCTTCACAATGAGGATGGGGAGGCCCTGGCCCAGGCTGTCCAGAGCAGGGGTGGCTGCCCCATCCCTGGAGAGGTTCAAGGCCAGGCTGGATGGGGCTTGGAGCCCCTGATCCAGTGGGAGGTGTCTCTGCCCATGGCAGGGGTGGGACTGGATGGGCTTTGAGGTCCCTTCCAACCCAAATCATTCTGTGATTCTCTGATTCTAAAATCCACCCTGTTTCTGTGCCCAGCACGGGGGTGAGCGCGGCCCCACCATCCCGACCCTGCTGGGGATGCTCAGCAGCAAATACACCTCCAGCATTCCCGGGAGGCTCGGCACCGCAGGCTCCTCTACCTCCCCCAACCTGCCCCAGCTTCTGGAGAGTCTCCAGGTGTTGCACAAAAGCAAAGCACCGATGGTTTGTTGCAGAACCTGAAGGAAGAGGCAGCGCGTGCCTCGGCACGTTGGAGCGAGCCAACACTTTCAAGTCATGCTCCTAACGTCAAGCTTAGGGAGGCATCTGGGGTTACTGGGAAAATTCTTGTCTGCAGGAGGGAAAACCGACTGTTCTGGAGCCTCGGTGTGTCTGCGGGCAGCACAACCAAGCTCACATTTTTCTCTTGTCAGAGCTCGCTGGTGAAACGCAGAAGTTGCTCTGCCTGTACTGGCTTTAAGGGTTAAGCCTTGAGTTTGTTTTATGGTGGTCGAGCTCACTCTGGCTGCTGCTTTGTCACCTCAGGATTCTGTTCCCTGGCACGTGAATGGGATCTGACAGTCGGGGAGATGCACGGCTGCGGGGCAGGTGTGCAATACAGAGCAGGGGGAGCAGCAAGAGGGATCCACCACACAAGGGGTCTGAAGGCTCTTGAGTTGGTTCTGTGCCATTGTCACACCAAGGATCCTTGGTTCTAGCACTGAGGATTCCCAGTGCTGGAGCCAGAAGAGGTCGTGGAGCTGGAGATGATCCAGATTCAGAGTAATTTTCGCTGCTCTGTTACCTTCTGGAGCACCAGCCTCTAAGGACCAGTGGGAGCGGAGATGGATCGTGGAATGGAGGTGGTGTCCAGGTCATAAGAGAGGAGATGGTGTCCAGACTGTGAGGGTAGAGATGCCGTTCGGACCACAGCAGTGGAGCTGCTGTCCGGGCCATGCGAGTGGAGATGGAGTTTGGTGGTATGTGAGGAGCATGTGGTTTGGAAGGGTTGGGGCTGGTTCTTCTGCCTGGAAGCGAGCCAGAGCTGACCAGAGTGATGTGATGTCTGACTTGCTTTACCACAAAGCGATGCTTTCTGCCACCTCCTGCTCCCCGTGGCGCAGCAGTCCCCAGGGCGATGTTTGTTCCCTGTCACTCCCGTTCCTTTGCAGCACAAATGCCCACGAAGCCACCAGCTGCCTCCCTGAGCTCAGCCGCAGCTGCGGCTCTCGTGTCCCTCTCTTACATGGGTTGTCTTCTCCCTTATGGTCTTCCTGGACCTTGCAGAGCCCAAGGGGCTGTGTTAGCCGCCTGGCTTCCCTCGCTGCAGCTCCGCGGCAGGGAGCTCATCCGACAGCTCTGCCAGCAGATGCCTGGCATACAAGAGGAGGAGAGCAGAGATCGCTCCCTACAAGCAGTGATAAACAAGAAAGCAGAGTACAAAAACATGCCTGGGATTTGCGACCTGGTCCCTGTGTGCAGGAAGGTCGGGGTGCACGGCGATGCTGCAGAGAGCGATGAGGTCTCCCCTCAGCCTCCTCCAGGCTAAACAGCCCCAGGTCCCTCAGCCGCCTCTCAGAACCCTTGTTCTCCAGCCCCTTCCCCAGCTCCATTCCCTTCTCTGTTCACACTCCAGCCCCTCAATATCCTTCTTGGAGTCATGGGCCATTGAATGGAAAGGGAGCGATGATGCAGGTGGAAATATGAGAGCTTTTTAGCAGAGGCGAGTTGAGTTTGGGCCCTGCAGAAGAACCTCTCCCAGTGCTGGAGGCATATTTTTAACTCTGCAGGGACACAATCCGAAATAGGTGTCTCCGTGGTGTCTCTATTCTCGGACGGGGCTGCTCTTGGTCTGGTGCGCGGGGCAGCAGCTCCGGAATAGCCCTGGCTGGTGAGCAAGCCCTGCTCCGCATCCCTGCATGGAGAGGACCACGCTCACCCCACGAGCATCTTCCCTGCCTCTCTCCAGCCAAAATCCATCAGGGACACCAGGGAGAGGGACCCGCCTGCCAGTTTTCCGGCTGATTTAATTTTCTTAGAATTTCCTCTGGTTCTTTTTTTTTCATTTTAAATTCCACTTTTTTTTTTTTTTCTTGGACAGCTGGAAAAAATAACATGTTTGGGTTGCCTTGGAAACACACTCCTAAACTTTTGGTGGCTCCAAGACATGCCAGGAGTTCCAGGAGGGCCAGTCACGGTGACAGAGGCTTGGCCGGCGCTGCTCTCGGTGGATCCAGGCGCACGAGGACCTGACCCACCTCCATCCCGACCCCTGTTTACTCGGTGTTGTTTCCAAACCCCCGGGGATCTCCGGTGTAGCATTACTGCTGCTGGACCCCGTGCAAGAGGGGAAAAGAAAACCAGAAAGGATCGCACTTTAAGGCTGTAAAAATGCGGGTGGGAATATTTTCCAGCCTGTGTCATTTTCCATCGAGGCCAAAATTCACATTCTGCCTCTCACTGTTTGTGTTTTTCTCCCTGAAACCCGTTTTTTTCCCTCGTTTTGGGCTCTGTGATGATTTCTTGCCCCACTGCTCACAGCTTCCAGGCTGCAGCGGCCGCAGGGAGGGTGCAGGGCAAGTGGCTACGATGACTGGGCAACCCGGGGAGGGCAGGGGGCTCCTGGCCCAGCTCCACTGGTGGCCGCGGCATCCTGACTCCGAAGAATCGTCTGGAGATGAAACATGCTCTGACTTTCTCAACTGAGGACTTAAGGGATTCAAGGGAAGTGATTTTCACCCTGTACCCCCACAGTGAAAAAAGTCGAGGAAAACACACACATCAACATTTCCAGCACTGGGAGTTAAAACTTCCCTTTGGCCCAAAGCCAACTGGTTTTCCCTAAATTTGAGTGTTTCTGTGAATTTCCTAAGCATAAGGACAGGGAGAAATAGGCACCTTCTCTTCCATCAACCAGTCCTGGAACAGGTCCAGAGGAGCCACGGAGATGACCCGAGGGCTGGAGCAGCTCCTGTACGAGGCCAGGCTGGGAGAGTTGCGGATGTTCAAGTGGAGAAGAGAAGCCTCAGGGGAGACCTTAGAGCAGCTTCCAGTGCTGAAAGGGGCTCCAGGAAAGCTGGGGAGGGGCTTTTCACAAGGACCTGGAGCCCAGAGCAGGGGTGGCTGCCCCATCCCTGGAGGGGTTCAAGGCCAGGCTGGATGGGGCTTGGAGCCCCTGATCAGTGGGTGGTGTCCCTGCCCATGGCAGGGGTGGGACTGAATGGGCTTTGAAGTCCCTTCCGACCCAAACCATTCTGTGATTTTATGAATTCTTCATGCTTTTTTTTTTAGAAGACTTTTAGCTCTAAAGTAGAGAAATGAAGCAAAATCAGGATAAAACGTCCCTCCCCAGCAGCGGGCAGAAAGGCCAAACAGCCAATTTTTCCTGGGAGGAAGAAGCCAGGTTTTTTTTTTATTACTTATTAAAAGAAGAAAAATAAGAGAAATGATGCTCTTCTGTATGAGAAAATGTTTCGCTTGACGTTTCCTGAGCAGTGTTACTGGGCAGTGACTCAGTGCTGGTGTTAAGACCTGGGGAATGAAGTTCAGTGGTTCTTAAGGGCTTTCCCCGCCCTGAGCGATGGCTGCAAGCGTCTCCATCCCCCGCGTCTCTCCAAGGAAGTGCCGCAAGCCTCACCTCCCTTCCTTCCAAATGAGCTTCTAATGACCATGATTTTTCTCCATCCAACAATTAATCCCTTGGCATATTTGTCCAGCCTGGAGAAGAGAAGGCTGCGGGGAGACCTTAGAGCAGCTTCCAGTGCTGAAAGGGGCTCCAGGAGAGCTGGGAAGGGGCTCTGGATCAGGGAACGCAGGGATGGGACGAGGGGGAACGTTTTTGAGCTGAAAGGAGAGATTGAGGTGAGATCTTAGGGAGAAATATTTTGCTGTGAGGGTGGGGAGGCCCTGGCCCCAGTTGCCCAGAGCAGGGGTGGCTGCCCCATCCCTGGAGGTGTCCAAGGCCAGGTTGGATGGGACTTGGAGCAACCTGATTCAGTAGGACCATCCGCAGACTCCTTGAGCATCCCAGCTCCCTTGAGCATCCGCAACCACCTCGAGCATCCGCAGCCACTTGGTCCGGGGAGGCAATGGGCAAGGTGCCCAAGGGGCTGGATCCTGCTCGCCACCGCCAGCCCGGGGCTGCTCTGCCACCAGGCTTGGCCCCAGGTTCCCTCGCTGCCAGCCACGGGGACAGCCCGAGCGGCCGTCGGAGCTCGGCTGAGGAGCGGGTGCGAGCGGGGAGAGCCAAGCCAGCTCGCCCGCCTGGTTTTTCAAGGTCGCAGAGGTGGTGGGAAGGAAAGAAAAGAGAGCGAGGAGAAAAAAAGGTTGACTCAGAAACCGCAGGGAATTTTTTGCCTTTTTAGAATACTGCGAAGAGAAAAAATAGCCACAGTTATTCAAAGCATCCGGGATAATAACAGCCTGTTTACTGTTTGCATGCAAAGATGGCAGGAGGGCGGCACAGCGCAGGGAAGAGGAATGAGGAATTTGCAGAGCACACGCTGCAGCCCGAGTGCTTCTGCTGAGCCCAGCAAAGCGCCTCCCGCCAGCATCCCCGCCAGCATCCCCACCGCGATGCCAGAGCCACGAGGAAGAGCTTCAGGAGGGACCGGGGGCCAGGTGGGATGGACAAGGAGCTGCCGGTGCTGGAGGACGCTCATACGGCTCCACAGAGGGGCGGCTGGAGCATCTTGGAGCCCCCTGTGCACGCGGGGCTGTGCATCCCCCCTAAATAACACCACGCACCCTGCCCCGTGGGTCCCTCCTGCTCCATCGCCTGCCTAGGATGAGACGTTTGGGGTGGCTCGTAACCGCAGCGGGGCACAAAGCTCAACGCAAGGACTTTGGGAGAGGCCCCCAATGAGCCCTGGGCACGGAGAGGAGCCCCCAGGCTCCAGCAAACCCCCCGGGGAAGGCGATGGGGCAAGGGATGCAGGGAGGAGGAGGAGGAAGGGAAGGGTTTGGCAGGCCTGGCGGGGAGAGCTTCATTCCTGCCGGCCAGAAGAACAAGCCAGGGCTTGAGGCAGGAGAAAGCACCGCGGTTTGCCCAACTGGTTTGCTGGGAAGGCAGCTGCGTTGCCAAGCTTCCCCCACGAGAATTGGGATTATTTGGAAAAGGAATGAAATTCCCTTTCTCCCAAATCCTGGTGGGGAGATTTTGGCTTTCCAAAGAGCTGTTTACCAGCATAAGGAGGTGGTGATGAGCTTGACTTTGCTCATCCAGCTCTGGCATCTGGCAAGTGGAGAAGGAGACGAGATACATGAGGAGACGATGAGGACACGCCAGGTTCTGAGGATGCTCCGAGGACCAAGCTCCAACCTTCAGGCTCCAAAGAGAAACGAAGGAAAGCAGGAACCGAGGTGGCAGAGGCGCTGCTGGGGGGTGGCACCAGGGGAACGAGGTCCTCCTAGCTGGAATTGGGACTTAGCCGATGGCCGTGGGGCCCCAACAAAATCCCCAGCCTTGTCCGGACCTACTGGGATCACGGGAGCAACTGCACCACCCTGAACAGTCGCCAGGCCAGAGGAGCCACCTTCCCTCCACCCATGAGAGCTGCTGCCCCAGAATAAGGCGTCTCATTCAAAGCCACCAGAGTGACAGTGGTGGAATTTGGAGTGAAACTCGCTGGCTCTTTTTCATCTCTCCAGCCCCCAGAAGGTGCCACATCGAGGCACCAGTCCCGCTCACAGCTCACCAGGCATCTCTGGCCGCCCTGTCTTAGGGCCCTGGGGACACAGGGATGCAAGGATCACGGATGCAGGAACACAGAGACGCAGAAATCAAAGATGCAGGAGTGCAGGGATGTAGAAATTAAGGACAGGGGGATGCAGAGATGCAGGGACTGGGGACACAGGGATGCAGGGTTGTGGGGACGGAGACATAGATCAAGGATGCAGGGAAGCAGGGATGTAAGGGCTGGGGATGCAGGACTACAAGGATGCAGAGATCAAGCAACACAGGGATGCAGGACCACAGGGGTGCAAGGGTCAGGATGTTGGAATGCTGGGATGCTGGGACACAAAGATCAAGGATGCAGAGATCCCAGACACGGGGATGGGAGCAGGAAGTTTAGCTCCTACATGGTATTTCAGCTGAAACAGCAAAAGAATCACCGGCAACGGCACCACGGTGTCAGAGACACGTCCCGGCCTGCACGGGACCCACGCGGGATACAGGGCCGTGGGGCTGAGCGATGCTGATGGTGAAACCCAGGGAGGCGATGCGGAAGGAGCGGTGGGAAATGCCTGTGACGACAGAGCGATAAAGCAGGCGATAACCCACACCCACAGCAGCCATCCGTGCGCCAAGGGACGTGGCTCCAGCAGGCTGCTGCTCCAGCTGAAAAGCAACCCTACCTAACCAAACCCTTGGGGACGCAGCAGAAGGAGCCATGAGCTCCTGCCCCAACCTGCTGAGCTTGGGCATCCTCTCCCTGCAGCCCAGCTCCCCTATTCACAGCTGGGTTTGGGGTTTTTCCCATTTTTCCATGTTTCTCTGCCTCTGTGCTCCTTCTGGCTCCTGGTGACAGCGAGAGCCCTGGGGATGTGGGTGCTTGGGGCAATGGGCAGGTGGGCAGAGGTCTCCACAGGAGCCTCCTCCCTCCATCCCTGGGCACAGAAAGCTGCCTGCAAACTTGCAGACCTGCGGCAAAGCCGCTCTGCCTCCGGATTCGGGTAAATAAAGCGTGGGGCGTGCGAGCTGCGGAATGCCAGGAATGCTGCCAGCCTTCCCGGGCAGCAGGAGACAGGGAGGCAGGGCAGGTAGGGCCCTCAGCTCCATCCCACCAGCAGCAGCTCCCTGAGAACTTCCCACACAGCCCTCCCCGTCGCTGGCCTTCTTCCTCCCCACCTTCGCCCCTGCCCTGAGCATGGAGCTTGTTGGCTCGGAGAAGCCACGGTGGAAGGAGGAGCTGGGCTCCAAGTTTCCCATTGCTCTGAATCTCTCTAAGCTGCTTTTGCAGGGACAGAGACTCATCCCGTGGCCACAGGAATCCTCAGATTTTCAGCCACGTTCCTTCCTGGATGGGAAAAATAGAGCTGAGCCAGCGTTGAGCGTCACAGTTCCACCAAGGCTGGCAATCCCGAGCCACCTTCCAGGGAGGAGGGGACAGCAGAGCTGGTTTCTTCTGTCATCAGCCTGCATAGAGCCCATTGTAGAGACTTGGATGAGTTCTGGTCCCCAGGGATGGCAGGATAACCCAAAAGGAGCTGCCAGTAAACACCAAGCGATGCACGAAAGGGAAAGCCCAGCCTGCCTGCCAGCACCCGAGCAGCCCCAGCCGAGTCCCCCGGGATGCTCCTTGCGAGGGCAATTAGAAATTAAATTCAAATGAGAGCAGCGAACAAAAGGGCTGGGGAGCAGCACAATGTGGCTGTAGAAGCCCTAAAGCAGCCCCAGCTCCAACACCAGCAGAACTTCTGGTCTTCCAGAAAATCAAAGAGCCAAGTGGAGTGGGAAGGGCGTGGAGGTGGCTGACAAATCTTGGGGACCAGGTACAACCGGGCTTGAAGATGTGGCCCTCAAGGAGGCTCCATGGTGGGGATCTTGTGTGGAAGAGGAGGAGGATCCCCACCAGGATGGATTTATCAGAACACTACAGGGCAGCATTTCACCACCCCAGACCCTTTCTCCACTGCGGCACCTCCGTCTCGCCCCATCGCAGGGGAAGAATCAGTAACTGCGGGTCAATATTTGGGTTTTTTTATTAAAATATTGTTATACCAAGTGGAATGCGACAGCAACCTCGGTATAGGGCGGCACAACGCAACAGCCAGGTTTACGTTTAAATACTTCAGATAACTTAAAACGCACAAACAAGAACTCACCGTCTTTGGCAGGAAAAAAAAATAAGTTCACAGCACGAAAAAAAATACTTAACAAGAAACACCAATATTAATATAAAATATATTAAGTCATGGGTTTGGTTTTCTTTTTTTCCTCTTTCATAATTGTTTCGTTTGTTTGTTTTCTACTCTGTAAACAATGCACGAGAACCGAACGCATTTTTTACGTGTCTGGGAGAGAAAAATAAAAAATGCAGTTGTCCAGCAAATGCACGCGTTTAAAGGAGAGAGAAAAGGAAAAAAATACATGTATAGGCACGATGGGCAAGGAGGGGAAGCGCCCGAGCTCCGAGGAACACAGCGTCGGTGCTGGCTACGGGCAGGAGGCAGCTGCCAGCAGCTGGGCACGGGGGGGCTGAAGCCAGGAGGGGGGCAGCGAATCCCACCGCCTCCACCCTGGCTTCGCTCCGAGCGCTTCACCTCCGCTTCCCAGGGGGTTTCTCCTCCACCCTTCATCCCCGTGATGAACATTTGCAATTTGCTGTCCCATCCTGAACCCCTCGCCTGCCTCTGCTGCAAACCCCAAGGCAGGACGCAGGCGATGAAGGTTTGGGGCTCCCAGCGCTCGTCTGGTCCGCGTGGAGGCAAGCGGTGGATGGGACCCACAGAGGATTCCTTCCAGCTCTGCCTCCGCGCTGAGACATCAGCTGGTGGCTACAGTTCAGGTGAACGGAGCGGGATTTTCCAGTCGGAGCCCAAGCGCCTGGGTCAACGCGTCTGGCCGAGACCCAGAGGTGGGATAAGGATGGAGCT
Source organism: Phaenicophaeus curvirostris (assembly GCF_032191515.1). Classification (NCBI taxonomy): domain Eukaryota; kingdom Metazoa; phylum Chordata; class Aves; order Cuculiformes; family Cuculidae; genus Phaenicophaeus; species Phaenicophaeus curvirostris. Next base: position 26,484,384 of record NC_091401.1, read on the forward strand.
GATGAGGGAGGGGATGGGAAGAAACCCCCCCACCCCGCCTCGGGAAGAAGAGACTGAAATGATAAATATGTTTGCTCCCATCGTACAAATCCTGGGTGTATTTACAGAGAGGTTGGGAGCTCCTGCCACTGCTGCAGGGTCCCCAGGCTCCAGTGCGCCCCGCGCAGCTGGGAAACCGTGCGGGCACCGAACAGAGACAGTGGCCCTCGGAGACACCGCTGAGCTCCAGGCTCCGTCCTCCTTCCCACAGGCCCCTCCGTCCCAGGCAGCTGCAGGCGGGGAGGGCAGAGGGGCCGGCATGCAGCCCCTGGCTGGACTTAAATCAGGATCTCCACCATGTCAGACAGGTCTGGGGCTCTGGCAGTGGCCGAGGTCTCTGGGGAGAAAGAAGAGCATCAGCACGGTGCCCACACTGCCCAAGGACCAGCAGCTCCAGCCTCCCCTGATAGCATTCAAGAAAAAAGCTCCACACCTTAAAATTACGTAAGCAACGCGTGATTGCAGGGATTCAAACCCACCAGCCTCGATAGGGGACTTTCGAATGCCTTCAAACATCACTGATGCTTGCACAACGCCCATCTCCTGCTGCGAAGGCCACGTGCTGGAGCATCCCCAGCTCTGCCCCAGCTATTCCCAGGGAACTCACAGAATCATAGAATAGTTTGAGTTGCAAAAGACCTTAAGGATCATCCAGTTCCAACCCCCCTGCCATGGGCAGGGACACCTCCCACTGGATCAGGGGCTCCAAGCCCCATCCAGCCTGACCTTGGACACCTCCAGGGATGGGGCAGCCACCCCTGCTCTGAGGAACCTGAGCCAGGGCCTCCCCACCCTCAGCGTGAAGAAATTCCTCCTTATGTCCAGCCTAAATCCAACCCCTCCAGTTTACACCAATTGCCCCTCATCCTATCTACAAACCTTTGGAAACAGTCCCTCCCCAGCTTTCTTGTAGCCCCTTCGGGTACTGGAAGGTCGCTATAAGGTCGCTATAAGGTCTCCTCAGAGCCTTCTCTTCTCCAGGCTGAACAACCCCAGCTCTCTCAGCCTGTCCTCGTAGCAGAGGGGCTCCAGCCCTCAGATCAGCTTTGTAGCCCTCGTCTGGACCCGTTCCAACAGCTCCATCCCCTTGTGCTGAGGATTCAGAACTCACCGGTGCCCTCGCCCTGGGCGCTGCTCTCGGCCGCTCCGTCCGTCTGCGTGCTGCCGTCCTTGCTGCCGTGCTTGGAGTGCGAGGGCAGGGGCAGGGGAAGGGCAGTGGGCGCTGCTGCCCCTTCGGCGGTGGCTTTGCCTGCTGGAGGAGACACTGTTAAGGATCACTGGCTCCTCTGGCCAGTCCCTACGGCTCAGCAGAGAACCCCCTCTCCCCAACAGCTCTCCTTCCAAAACCAAAGGGCAATTGCAGGCAACTCCCTGCTGCCAAGCGAAGGAGGAATCATAGAATCACTAGGCTGGAAAAGACCTTTGAGATCATCAACTCCAACCGTCCCTGTCCACTGCTTAACCAGATCCCCTAGCACCTCACCCACCTGTCTGTCAAACCCCTCCAGCGATGGGGCCTCCACCGCCTCCCTGCGCAGCCTCTGCCAGCCCCTGAGAACCTTTTTGGTGAAGAATTCTCCCTGATGTCCAGCCTGAGCTTCCCCTGACACAGCTTGAGGCCATTCCCTCTTGTCCTAGCACCTGTCCCTTGGGAAAAGGGACCCACACCCACCTCTCTACAACCTCTCTTCAGGCAGTTGTAGAGAGCGATAAGAGATCAGGCAGGTGCCTCTTTACCTGGGCTGCCCCGGGAGCTGCTCTCGGCCAGCCGGTCGCCCTGGCCAGTCCCCGGCCAGCTCAGGGCGGTGGAGGCGGCGAAGACAGAGGGCACGGACTTGGCCGGCCGCAGGGAGCCCTGGAGGGCTTTGCTGGGGTCCCTCCGCGAGCGCTGCTGCAGGACCTTGATGATGGCATCCTTCTCCAGGATTTGGGCATGGAGGACTTTCAACCTGGAGAGGAGAAGAGGCAGAAGCGGAGAAAGGAGCCGGAGGCAGGGGAGGAGGACGTGGGCACTGCCCGGCCAGACCATGGCACGAGGTTGTCGGTGAGGTGGACCTACCTGTTCTCCATCTCCTGGTGCTTGTGGCTGGCCAGGAGGAGGTCCTCGTTGAAGCTGCTGTTGGGGGAGTGCCGAGGGGAATGGCTGATGAGAGTGGTGTCCCGCTGGGCGGCCGCTGTCGCTGCAGCGTCCATGGCGAACTGTCGCATGGTGCACTCCTCCAGGTACTTCTGCTCCCACTTGGTCATGTCAGCCTCCAGGGCCAGGATCTTCTCCTCCTTCTCCCTCAGTTGCTCAGAGAGCGTGTGGGCACTCAGCTCCGGCGTTCCCCCACCCGCGGCACCCGCCTGCCTCTGCAAAAAAGGTTCATCAAGGCTCAGTACTTGGTCCTGCACTTGGGTCACAACAACTCCATGCAGCTCCGGGCTAGGGAAGAGCAGCTGGAAAGCTGCCTGCAGGAGAAGGACTTGGGGGTATCAGTCAACGGTGGATGAGCATGAGCCAGCAGGGGCCCAAGTGGACAAGAAGGCCAAGAGCATCCTGGCTCGGATCAGCCGTGGGGCGGCCAGAAAAAGCAGGGAAGGGATTGTGCCCCTGTGCTCAGCCCTGGTGAGGCCACATCTCAAATCCCGGGTTCAGTTTTGGGCCCCTCACACCAAGAAGGACATTGAAGGGCTGGAGTGCGTCCAGAGAAGGGAATGGAACTGGGGAAGGGGCTGGAGAACGGGGTTCTGAGAGGCGGCTGAGGGGCCTGGGGCTGTTTAGCCTGGAGAAGAGGAGGCTGAGGGGAGACCTCATCGTTCTCTGCAACTCCCAGGAAGGAGGTTGTGGTGAGGTGGGTGCTGGGCTCTTCTCCCAAGTAACAAGCAATAGGACAAGAGGAAATGGTCTCAAGTTGCACCAGGGCAGGTTTAGGTTGGATATTGGGAAATACTTCTTCACGGAAAGGGCTGTCAAGCCCTGGCAGAGGCTGTGCAGGACAGAGGTGGAGTCACCATTCCTGGAGCATTCCTGTGGTGCTCATGGACATGGCTTAGTGGTGGCTTGGTAGAGCCAGGTTATGGGTTGGACTTGATGATCTTAAAGGTCTTTTTCCAACCTAAATGATCCAATGATTCTAAAAACACTCAAAAGAGAGGACGAGGAGGAGGTGGGAGGATGCAGCACCCACCGCTTTGTCTCCCCAGCACCCACCTGCTGAGCCCGCAGCATCTTCAGCTCCTGCTCCAGGCGGGTGCGGAGCCGCAACTCCAGCTGCTCCCGCTTCTCGCAGGCGGCCTGGAGCTGGCCCAGGGCTGCCTGCAGCCGCTCCACCTTCTCCACGTAGGCTCGCTTCTTGCGCAGCTCGGCCTCCGCCTTGGCCGCCCGCGCCTGGGCGCTGCCCAGCGCCTGCTCCAGCAGCTCTGCCCGCCGCCGCTGCTCCTCGTGGGCGCTGCGCAGCAGCGAGACCTCCCGCTCCAGCTTCTCCTTCTCCTGCTGGTGCTCATAGCCTGCAAGAGAGCCCACCAAGAGTCAGTCGAGGAGGCTTTGCTGCCCTAAGGCTGCTCAACAAAGCCCCACAGGGGTCTTTGCTCCCCAAAAATCAGCCGTGTGTCCCTCCCCAGCACACAACGTAAACGGGGCCAGGGGCAGCCCGGCCAAACACCTCCATTTGCCACATTCCAGCTCAAATCTGGGCTACCGAAGGGTAACCACTGCCCAGCGTGAATCCAGCCACCTGAGGGAAGGGAATGCGATTCCCCTGCTCATGTCTTTGTGCTAAAATAATGGATGGAGGTCTGTTTTCCCCCAGCAAAAGCCTTTGCATCTGTGAGGCAGAGGAGGGAGGAGAGCGAGAAGGGCCGGCTTGGCGCAGGGCGGGAGTGCGCTCGGTGCTGGAAGAGCCGGCGGGGCGGCAGGAATGTGGGGAATGCGGGTCACGCCGCCGGCCGGCCAGCCGGCTGGGATTAATGGCTCGAGTCCAGCACCAAGAGCGGCTCCATCCTCCCTGGGGAAGGCCGAGAGCTCCCGCTCGCCACCCATCACCTCCTCCCGCTGAAAGGGAACGTGCCGAGCCCCGCTGCCACGCTCACAGGTACCACGGGGCCAGGACGGGCATCCCCGGGGACTCACTCTGCGCCAGGAGCTTGGCCACACTGCCCTGGTTGCTCTCCTGCCGCTCCTGGGTCTTGCTGGCCAGCTGCTTGTTCGCCGATTCCAACCGCTCTGCTCCAAAGGAAATTAAAGCCAATTGAGATTTCAATACAACAATTTGACCGGAGGAAGAGGGAGAAGCCAAGCGTCCCATGGAAATACCCCGGGGACAGGGAGCAGCCACAGGGATGGGGACACGGAGGGCCCCTCACCTTTCAGGTCCCGGTTGAAGTCCTGGAGCCGTCGCATCTCCCCATCTCTCTTGTTCCTCATGGCTTTCTCCAAGGCTTCCCGCTTGGAAGACGCCTTGACGAGGTTTTCATAATCCTCCGAGATGCGCTGGATCTCGCTCTCCAGCTGGGGCGGAGGAAGGGACAGCCCAGGGTTAGACATTTGTGGAATGAGAAAAGGCAAGGGAGACGCTGGCCAGAGCTCCCCCTGGTCGCTCAGCCCGGCCCCAGCTGCCAGAGGAGCTCAGCGCACCCATGGGACCCCTCCAGCACATGTTTTTTGGGGGGAAACAAATTTTTTTTTCTGCCTTTCTTCTTGCAGAAGAGTCTCTCTGCAGGTTTTGGCTGCGCTGCAGCCCGGCCAGCGGGGAACAGCCGCCCCTTGTACGCGGCCACACAAAGGGCTTTCTGTGGCGGCCAGGGATGGGGGGGACAGGCGGAGGGAGGGGGGTCACCGGAGAATAGGCTCCTTCTCCCCCCGCCCGGCTGCTGCAGCACCGCAGCTGCTCGGAGGGGAACAAGGAGGGAGGAGGAGAAGGGATTAAAACCCTAAAGGGGGTGAATTTTCACAGCAGCTGGTTGAGCATCTCTGAGAGGGGGGTGCGACGACGCGGTGTGACGGCTGTTGCCTCACCTTCTGGATGCGGCTCGCCTTCTCGGTACAGCTCTCCAGCTCCCACCGCAGCTTCTCGTTCTCCCGATGCAGCCTCTCGTTCTCCCGCAGGACGGTGTCCGCCCGGGCCAGGCGGCTGCCAGCCGAGGCGCTCACCAGGGCCTCCACGCCCGCGGCACCCAGGGCGCCCGGCGGCGGCAGGAAGGCGGTGGGGACGTGGGTGGGCAGCACCCTGCAAGGAGGAGCAGAGGGAGGCTCAGGGGGCTTGGCAAGGTGGAAAAGCCAATTGCATCGCCAACATCCCCACCAACCGCTCCAAAATCCATGGGCCGAGCGGGTGCCGGAGCCGCTGGGTCACCCCAAAGGAGGAGGAAGGCTCGGTGAAGTGCCTATCCTGCTTTTCAGGGCTGGGAAGAGTTTGCTTTCTAAAAGGCGCTCGCCCAAGCACCATCAAACACAAGACAAACCCCATCCTGCAGGGCTGCCTGGACCCAACAACTTCAGGACGTGGCTGGTGGGTCAGGATGGGCTCCAGCGCCCCGGCCATCCCGCTGCCGGGGCCACAGGCGACAGCTCCACAAAGGACGCCCCTCGGAAGCTGGCGGTGCTGCTCCTGTTCCTTGTTTCCTTGGCAAAGCCAGGGCTCCTGGCACAGCTCCTCACCACCAAACTCTAACTCCGTCCTCGCCATCCCCAGGAGCGGGGCCAGCACCCCTCGTGCGGCCACCCCGAGTTCCTCGACATCGCGCTGCCTGCACCAGCGAGCGAGGCGGCAGCGTGCGCCTGGGCCCCGCTCTGCCGCGGGCTGCCCGCCAAGGGCCTGCATTCCTGCGGGATGATCTAGGAGTGAGGAAGAAGAAATACATCTTCCTCATGGCTCCCCTTCCCCTCTTTGTTCCCTGGAAGGAGAAGGTTTTGCTGCCGGAGATGCTATCGCGCTCTGCCTGGGTGGATCAGCAAGGCTGGGAGCAGCATGTGTCCTCCCATTGAGCCTCCAATTCCCCTCTTCACATCATTTTCCACACTGGAAAAAGTTGCTTCCAGCCCTCTCGGAATGCCAGGCAATGCCTGGACCTCCGGGCTTCCCAGACCTCTCCATGGCCCTCTCGGAGACAACCTGGGGCTTTGCTGGAGGCATCAAGCTGCGGAAGGGACAGGGAGAGCTGCCCGGCTCATTGCTGCTCATCGCCCAGGCTGAGCTCCGCAGCAATCCCACAGCACCAGGAACGAACCAGAGTGGGTTTCCAGGGAACCTCCTGCCCTGCCCACGCCTGTTCCACGCTGCACCTTTCCCTGAGCCGGTCCCAGCTCCTGAATTAACCTCAAATTCCTCCTGGTGCATAGGGAGAGGGCAGTGTCTGCGGAGGCAGTGGGATTTCCATCTCCAGCTGGAAAAACCCAGCCGTGCTGAGGAAAACCAAGGAGAGGAGAGTGCCAGAGATTCCTCACAGAGCTCCACGGGCTGAGCTGGATCCGGCCCCGCAAGGACAAGGCAGTTGGAAACAACCGTCCCACCTCCTGGCTACTCCACATCCCACATCTTGTAGGGGCTACAAGGAGCTGGAGAGGGGCTGTTCACAAAGGCTTGTGGTGCCAGGGCGAGGGGCACTGGGTGTAAACTGGAGAGGGAAGAGTTAGACTGGACATAAGGAGGGAATTCTTCATGCTGAGGGTGGGGAGGCCCTGGCCCAGGCTGCCCAGAGCAGGGGTGGCTGCCCCATTCCTGGAGGTGTCCAAGGCCAGGTTGGATGGGGCTTGGAGCCCCTGATCCAGTGGGAGGTGTCCCTGCCCAGGGCAGGAGTGGAACTGGATAGTCTTTGAGGTCCCTTCCACCCCAAACCATCCCATGACTCCATAATCTTCCGAGCATCCATCCTGGCTGGAAGGTACCCCAAAAAGCAGAGCCCGGGAGGGCCAAGGGTTACCTGATTTCAGGATGAGGAAACCCAGGACCTTCCCGGGAGCAGGGTCGGGGCTCGGCCAGGTACACGTCCTGGGCTGGGATGCCGTAGGGATATTCCGGGGGGGGTCCGCGGGGCTCGGGCGCCTCGGGCTGCTGCTCCCGCAGGGCGGCGAGCTGGTGGTGGCGCGAGAGCTGGGGGTAGCTGTGGGACGCGCTGATGGGGCTCTGCGCTTTGGCTCCGTTCCTCTCCAGCGACATCCGCATCAGCCGCTCGCTCAGCGAGCGCACGTGGCCGTGCTTGAGGTCCTTCAGCCCCTCGTCGTGGCGTCGGGCGCCGCTCTCGGCCCCGCTGCGCTGCGAGGCGTAAAGCTGGGAATGCGCCTTGGCCTCCTCGTAGCTCGGCAGCTCCTCGGCCTTGGCGTGGCAGAGCCGGTAGACGTTGTTCTCCGAGTAGCCGTGGTCGGAGTGGTGCTCCTGGCCCTGCGGCTCCTGCCTCGTGGACTGCTGCACCATTTGGCTCTCCTCGGCGCTCAGGCTCTCCAGGGAGGAGCGGGGGCTGCCGGCCGTGCCGCCGCCGCGCAGGGCCTGCTGCTGGATGGCCAGCAGCGTGCGGTTCTCCGTCAGGTTCCCGTAGCGCAGCTGCTCCTGGATCAGGCGGTGCAGGACCGTCCCGTTGGAGTCGTCCGCCGTCCTCATCTCCGCCAGCGCCGGCGGCAAAGCCACGATTCCAACCGGAGAAGGGACCTTAGCAGCAACCGGCCGCAGCGAGGCACCTGCGCCGGGAAGAGAAGGGATAGTTGGGAACGGGCTCGGGCAGAACGCGGCGAGGAGCCTCGTCAGCGAGGGATTGTCCAACGGGAATCCCGCTCGGCATGCGGGCAGGGCAGGAGCGCGGACACGGGCACCGCCGAGCGCTGGCACGCTCATCACACCCACAGCCGCGGCTGAGAATGGGGGTCAGGAATGGCTCCAGGGTTGGGAATGGGGATGGATCTGGGGGCCAGGAACGGCTCGAGGGTAGGGAATGGGGATGGGGGTCGGGAATGAGGATGGATCTCGGCGTAAGGAATGGCTCCAGGGGTCGGGAATGGGGCTGGGGGACAGGAATGGCTCCAAGGGTCAGCAATGGGGATAGGGGTCGGGGATCAGGGCTGGATCTGGGGGTCAGGAACGGCTCCAGGGGTCAGGAATGGAGCTGGGGATCGGGAATGGGGCAGGATCTGGGGGTTGGGAATGGGGCCAGGGATCGGGAATGGGGCTGGGGGTCGGGAACAGCTCTGGGGGTCAGGAATGGGGTTGGATCTAGGGGTCAGAAACAGCTCTGGGGGTCGGGAATAGCTCTGGGGGTCGGGAATGGGGCTGGGGGTCGGGAATGGGGCTGGATCTGAGGGTCAGGAACAGCTCTGAGGGTTGGGAATAGCTCTGGGGGTCGGGAACGGGGCTGGGGGTCGGGAACGGGGCTGGGGGTCGGGAATGGGACAGGATTTGGGGGTCAGAAACGGCTCCGAGGGCCGGGAACGGCTCTGGGAGTCGGGAATAGCTCAGGAAGGTTAGGAATGGAGTTGAGGCTGGGAACGGCTGCGGGGGTAAGGAATGAGTTTGGAGCCCGGGCTGGCTCGGGGGGGTCGAGAACGGCTCCCACGGCCCCGGGACCCCCCTGGAAGGTGGGAACGGAGAAGGAGGCGCCCCGAGGAGCCGCCGGGGGGTCCCGGGGTCCCGGTCAGCACTCACCGGCTCATGTCGCAGCGCGGATCTGGCGGAGCGGGGCGGGCGGAGAAGGAATGTGAGGAATGCGGGGGGTGGGACCGGGAGGGGACGGGAGAGAGGGAGGAGAGACCGGAGGGGAGGGGAGGGAGAGGAGAGAGAGCTGGAGAGGAGAGGAGGGGATAGGAGAAGGGGAAGGAGAAGGGGAAGGAGAAGGAGAAGAAGGGGAGGAGGAGAAGGAGAAGGGGAGAAGGAGAAGAAGAAGAAGAAAAAGGGCAGGAGAAGGAGAAAGGGAGAAGGAGAAGGAGAAGGAGAAGGAGAAGGAGAAGGAGAAGGAGAAGGAGAAGGAGAAGGAGAAGGAGAAGGAGAAAGAAGGAGAAGGAGAAGGAGAAGGAGAAGGAGAAGGAGAAGGAGAAGGAGAAGGAGAAGGAGAAGGAGAAGGAGAAGGAGAAGGAGAAGGAGAAGGAGAAGGAGAAGGAGAAGGAGAAGGAGAAAGAAGGAGAAGGAGAAGGAGAAGGAGAAAGAAGGAGAAGGAGAAGGAGAAGGAGAAGGAGAAGGAGAAGGAGAAGGAGAAGGAGAAGGAGAAGGAGAAGGAGAAGGAGAAGGAGAAGGAGAAAGAAGGAGAAGGAGAAAGGGAGAAGGAGAAAGGGAGAAGGAGAAGGAGAAGGGGAGAAGTGGAAGGAGAAGGAGAAGGAGAAGGAGAAGGAGAAAGGGAGAAGGAGAAGGAGAAGGAGAAAGAAGGAGAAGGAGAAGGAGAAAGGGAGAAGGAGAAAGGGAGAAGGAGAAGGAGAAGGAGAAAAGGAGAAGGAGAAGGAGAGAAGGAGAAGGAGAAGGAGAAGGAGAAGGAGAAGGAGAAGGAGAAGGAGAAAGAAGGAGAAGGAGAAGGAGAAGGAGAAGGAGAAGGAGAAGGAGAAGGAGAAGGAGAAGGAGAAGGAGAAGGAGAAGGAGAAGGAGAAGGAGAAGGAGAAGGGGAGAAGGAGAAGGAGAAGGAGAAGGAGAAGGAGAAGGAGAAGGAGAAGGGGAGAAGGAGGACTAGGAAAGGGACATCAACACCGTCACAGACACAGACAGGGGACACAGAGACAGTGTGGACACAGGCAGAGGCAGGGACACAGGCACAGACACACGGACAGGCGTGCAAAGAGCCACGCGTGTGCCAGGGGTGTACGAGAGGCCACAAGGGTGCTAGTGCCTTGTGAGGGGCCACACGTGTTCCAGGGCCACATGAGGGCCACGCGTGTTCCAGGGCCACATGAGGGCCACGCGTGTGCTGGTCTGTGTGAGGGCCACGCGTGTGCCGGGCCCGCGCGAGGGGCCGGTGTGCGCCGTGTGTGCCGCACGCGTGCGGGGTCCGGCAGCTGCCGCGTCGGGGGGGCTCGGCCCTGCCTGCCAGCTGCCCGCCAGCTCCGTCCTCCCCATTCAATGGCAGCTCGCAGAGAAGCTCCATTGTCTGCGGCCCCAACCCGGCCCCCCCGAAACCTGCGGCCCCATCTGCTCTGCCCCGCGCCCCCCTCCTGGCGGCCCCCGTCTGGGGGCCCTGCGAGGGCTCTTGTTGTCGAGCCTGGGCTCTGCTCCTGGGGCTCCTCTCCCCGGCCTCAGTTTCCCTTTCCTGTGGGGCTGACGACGTTCACAGCGTGGCCCCAGAGCCTGAATCCGGACCAGAACCTGTCCCGGATCCACAGCCTTCATCTTCGGGGCTGTAACGGGTGGGTTGGATGCGTGGGGACATGAAGGGTTGGAGGGAGCTGTTTCTTCAAAGCAGGGATCATAGGATCATGGGATGGTTTGGGTTGGAAGGGACCTCAAAGCCCATCCAGTCCCACCCCTGCCATGGGCAGGGACACCTCCCACTGGATCAGGGGCTCCAAGCCCCATCCAACCTGGCCTTGAACCCCTCCAGGGATGGGGCAGCCACCCCTGCTCTGGGCAGCCTGGGCCAGGGCCTCCCCACCCTCAGCATGAAGAATTCCCTCCTTATGTCCAGTCTAAATGTCCCTCCCCTCCAATTTCCAGCCATTCCTCCTCGTCTTATCACTCCATGTCTCTATAAAAAGGATCAGATTCCTTTTTCCCCTTTCAACGCCAAAAAGCCCCATCTTCTCTTTGCAGGGGGATGCTGAGAACCCCAAATCCATGGCAGAGAAGCACAAGCTCCATCTCGGCCCCAAGAGCCCAAGTGCGGAGCCCAGAGCTCCATCTCAGCCCCAAGAGCCCACGTGTGGAGCCCAGAGCTCCATCTCGGCCCCAAGAGCCCACGTGTGGAGCCCAGAGCTCCATCTCGGCCCCAAGAGCCCAAGCACGGAGCCCAGAGCTCCATCTCGGCCCCAAGAGCCCACGTGTGGAGCCCAGAGCTCCATCTCAGCCCCAAGAGCCCACGTGCGGAGCCCAGAGCTCCCGCAGCCCTGCACTGGCAGATGGGCAGGGGGGCGGCAGGGCAAGTGCAGGGAAAATCGCTAATTTGCTACGGGACATTGAGCTCCCACTCTTGTGAGAGGGAACTTCAGCATCTTCTGTCCACCACAGACCCGAGAAGGTGACACACGGCCGTCTCCAGCCTCATCTTTTTGCTTTCTTGCCTCTGTTAGTGTGAAATCCATCCCATTTCACCCCAGTATCGCCCTCAGCCACCCAAAGCACCCCAAAAGCCACGGGATCTCCAGCCTCGTCTCCTTGCTTTGCTGCCTCCACTGGTGTGAAATCCACCTTCACAGGGAGGGGAGGAGGGCACGGCCCTTGTCCCCATGTCCCTCAGCACGTGCTGAGCCTGGAAACCCCAGCTCAGGCCCAGCACCAGGCAGATGGACAGAGGGATGGAGGGAAGGATGAAGGGATGGATGGATGGATGGATGGATGGATGGATGAATGAATGGACGGACACATTCTTCTGAGGTACTGAGCCCAGCAGGAGCCCATCTGGGGGTGCAGCTGTGGCTCTGCCCTGCTGTTTTGCAAGGGCATGGGGTGATGCACGCCGAGCGAGCCAGCCCAGCTCCCCTGGCATCCAGGCTCTGTCTCCCAGCTCATCCACCAACCTTATCTCTGCCCGCGTCATCCCGCTTCCCTTCCTATCTTAATACCGCACTATTTTTGGCAGCAGGAAACCCCTCCTGGGCTGATAACACCCCTCTGGAAAGTGATCTGAAGAGCTTCCTCTTTTTCTTCCTAACGCTGGAGGTAAGAAAAGTCTCAGCTTTTTCATTTTTCCCTCAGAGGAGGCAAAACGGCAGCCAGGAGCCCCGTGCCAGGCGGGACCCGCAGGCAGAAGGTGGCGTCAGGGGTACGGAGGGGGCTGCCCACACGGACCCGCCGCCCAGGTGGGGTTTGGGGGTGGAAAGCCGGTGCTGTGGGGCAGGGACCCACAGCCCCAGCTGGATCCACGGGAGCAGCGGGTGAGCGCAGGTGCCAGTGTCCCAGACTCTGCGGGTGACACACGGCTCCGCAATGCAAAACCCTCCCTCTGACCTCACTGCCGAGCGTTATCGGTGAGGCGTTGGAGTGAGGCGAGCCAAGAAAATACTCGTGGGATGAGATCACCTCGGCTGTCTTCACGGCTCCCAAAATGCCTCGGCTGTGCCGAGCCTGGGGAACTGGGGCGTTGCGGGCAGTGCAAGGCGCCTGCGATGGGGAGGAGATTCCAGCCGGCTCTAGGCTGGGCTCAGAGCATCTCCTGGGGTGGTGGTGATGAGAGTCCAAGATGCTGGACTCACCGAACTGCCCCATGGCAATAGAATCATGGAATGGTTTGGATTGGAAGGGACCTTAAATATCATCCATTTCCAACCCCCCTGCCATGGGCTAGGATGCCTCCCACATGGGCAGGGGCATCTCCCACTCTCTGCCATGTAAAGGTTCCTCCAAGTACCTGCTTCCCTCCCGAGTCCTCGATTCCAAGCGCAACCATCCGGGGAGGAGAGCTGGAGGCCAAGGAACCACACAAGCTCCTCTCCTGTGCTGTTTGCTGGTGCCGGAGTCTGCGTGGGGTGAACGGAGCGGGGAGCTCCCAGCCTGTTCCCGAGGGGACGGGGGTACCAGCCCCATTCCTGCAGCATTTCCCACGGCTGTGACTCAGTTGGGGAACACTCCTCAACGTGCTTGGGGAGGGTGTGGGTGGGGATGGGGCTCTCCTGCCTTTTCCCCGATCCCCTCACTCCTTTCCTTGCTGCTTCACGAGCTGGTGACTGAAAAGGCTTTTTCTTGGTAGAGGAAGGAGAAGAACGATGACCAGAGGGCTGGAGCAGCTCTGCTATGAGGACAGGCTGGGAGAGCTGGGGTTGTTCAGCCTGGAGAAGAGAAGGCTGTGGGGAAACCTTAGAGCAGCTTCCAGGGCTGAAAGGGGCTCCAGGAAAGCTGGGGAGGGGCTCTGGATCAGTGAAGGCAGGGATGGGATGAGGAGGAACGTTTTTGAGCTGAAAGAGGGAGATGGAGATGAGATCTTAGGGAGAAATGTTTTGCTGTGAGGGTGGGGAGGCCCTGGCCCAGGCTGCCCAGAGCAGGGGTGGCTGCCCCATCCCTGGAGGGGTTCAAGGCCAGGTTGGATGGGGCTTGGAGCCCCTGATCAGTGGGAGGTGTCCCTGCCCATGGGATGGAACTGGATGGTCTTTAAGGTCCCTTCCAACTCAAACTCGTCCATGATTCCCTTCCTGCCAGGGGAACCCCAGCAGCCTTGGTGGAGGCTGAGCTGGAGCAATGGGGGGACCCAGGCTGGAACAGGCTGACAAGGACATTCCCACGAGCAGCTGCTGCTGAGACGGCTCCATTGCTGCTGCTGCCCCAGTGCTCTGGGAAAGAGCAGGTTGCCTCCATACCTTGGATGTCTGTGTAAGGCAGGAAACGCAAGGGACAATGTGACAAAGCCACATGAACATCGGAAAGAGGCCAGGACCTTCCTCCTTCTCTTCTCTCTGTTTTAGCCCCCCTGAATCATTTCCATTCCTGGATGTTAAAATGTCTTTTTCTGCTTTCCTTCTCGCTTCCTGAAAGGAGCTCCTTGTTCCTGACCTGCTGGCGCCAGCGTGGTGGGACCCAGGGCTTTGGGTTCGGTCACCGGCATCCGCCAGGGAGATGCCAGCGAGAACAAAGGTCCCAGCTCTGCCCCGTCCCAGTGAGGTGCTGGGAGCCACCAGCCCCAGGGGACACGGCTCGGCATTTCCATAGCAAAGCCCTTGGCTCCCCTTTGGCCGGGGCCTCACGTTTGAGGCATTTTCACTCCTTCCTGAGAAATGCCAAGCGCTGGGTGTGATTTTTCCTGCCCGAGAACCCCCTCATGGTTCCGGCATCGCCAGGAGAAGGGGCAGCTCCATCCCGTGACACAAAACTGGGTGGGAATGCGAGGTGACACAGTGACATCCAGCAAGTGCCATGGGCTGGTGGCCACGGGCAGCACCCTGGTCACATTTTCCCACTTGTCCCTGCCACCCCGGCTCTGGAGCATCTCCAGGTTGGTGGGGATCCCTCCATCACCTCCTTGTCCAGCCCCCCTCCCCACAGCCAAGCAGGGCATCAGCTCCCTCATTTGGAGCCACAGCTGCAGAAGGCAGAGGGCTGCACTCGGAGGGACACCGGACACCCCGCTGGACATACTGCTCTCCATCCTTCTTTTCTGACAAAATAAGCTTAAACATCCAGATCCCTAAGGAATTTCTGCATCTTCCCAGCTGCGAGGAGAACCTGCCAGGGCAAAACCAGCTCAACATTGTGCTCCAAGTCATAGAAGATGTGAAAACTGCCCGTCCTGGAAGAGCAGCCCTGGCCGAGTCGTGCTGGGGCAGCTGTCGGGGAGAGAAAAGGGCTGTTAACTCTTGTTCCTAATGATGACGCTTTATGAAGCAGGCTGTCAAATAGCTGTCTCCGATGCAGCGTAAGTGAAATGAAGAGTGGAAGGAAAGCGTTGGGCAGGGATTGTTCTTTATCGCTGGACAGCAAATGCAGCAGGAATTTGCCACCGTCTTGCTGTTCTTCCTGCCTGCCCTGGTACAGAAGGAGGGTCTGTCTAAAGGGATCTGCGCTGCTCTGCAGGAGCAATTTGGCTCCTTCACAGGGTGCCCAGGATGCCAAATCCCTGCCACCATCTGCCCTTTTCTCAGAAGCCTCAGGAGATAAGGATTTGGAGAGAGGACTTTGCATTCCAGGCTGAGAGAGTTGGGGTTGTTCAGCCTGGAGAAGAGAAGGCTCTGAGGAGACCTCATGGGTCGCAAGCGACCTCAAAGTCCATCCAGTCCCACCCCTGCCATGGGCAGGGACACCTCCCGCTGGATCAGGGGCTTCAAGCCCCATCCAATCTGGCCTTGAGCCCCTCCAGGGATGGGGCAGCCACCCCTGCTCTGGGCAGCCTGGGCCAGGGCCTCCCCACCCTCACAGCAAAACATTTCTCCCCAAGATCTCATCTCAATATCTCCTCTTTGAGTTCAAAAACGTCATCCTCATCCCATCCCTGGACTCCCAGATCCAGAGCCCCTCCCCAGCTTTCCTGGAGCCCCTTTCAGCACTGGAAGCTGCTCTAAGGTCTCCCCTCAGCCTTCTCTTCTCCAGGATGAACAACCCCAGCTCTCTCAGCCTGGCCTCATAGCAAAGTGGCTCCAGCCCTCAATCATCTCTGTGGCCTCCTCAACACTCACTCCAACAGCTCCATGTCCTTCCTGTGCTCAGGACTCCAGAGCTGTGACCTGCCTCAAAAGAATTGTTTCGAACTGAGGAAAGGAAGTTCAAAAGAGCATCAGAGAAAGGCGAATCTCATCATGTGAACATCATGGTTTTTTTGTAAGTGCCATTTCCCTCCTGCCTTTCTGATGATCCCTAGAAAACCCGTGCATGAAAGATTTTGGTGCTGTTCAATTCATCGAACACACCAGGTGTGGAGCGAGCTGGACCCACCTGTGGGACCAGACCTGCCCTCCCCTGCCCATTTCTCTTCTTGTTCCACCTTCATGGTGCCCTAGGAGCATTTTGGTGGTGGTGGACAGTTGTGGGGCCATTGTCACATCTCCTGGGTTGTCGTTTGGGACCAGAGAGGATGGGAACATTCACACTCGCTTCAAAGGGCTTTTGGGGAGGGACGGGAGGTAAAAGGTGTTGACCCAGCACCATGCACGCTGCTCTCGCGCCAGGGGTCTCAGCAGCCGGAGCCAGAACGGTGGTCGCCCCTGCTCCGATGGGCTCGGATTCGGTGTTGCATCGATTCCCAGTGACCCCTGCCCAGCTTGTTCAGGAGCAGGGCTGAGCTTTTTCAAGGGGAACCTCTGGGAGAAGGCTCTGGTGACCATATGGAGCTGGGAGAGGGGTGGGGGCCAGCCCTGACCTTTATTGTCCGGGGGGCACGGCCGCTGACCCTCGCCCTGCCCTCCCGGGCAGCTCAGGTTGTTCCACACCGCGCTCAGGGCTCTCTGCTGAAGAAGACAATTAAATCCTTGAGTCCAGGTTTTAGCGTTTCCATGTGCCGCCAAGGATGTTAATCTGGGCTGTTTGGGGAATTTTGATCCCGTGGAGCCCTTGGTATGCCTGGAATGTTTGCTTTTCCTACTGTGTGTGTGTGTTTGAGGCACTCCTGTGAAAACAAGAGCTTCCTGCCTGCCTTGTAAATCTTGCCTTGACGGGCAGGGTCTCTGTCGGTGATTAATCCCCGGGTGAGCAGAAGGGACACCCGCCTGGAGCTCCTTGTGAATGCCCTGGATATCAGGGAGAGACCTGAGAGGGGCCAGGAGAGCTGGCTGGTCTCCAGGACCTGTCCAGGACACACGTGTGGTGACAAGAGCTTTCGGTAAAAGCCTGGGAGAGGAAGAAACCAGCGGAAATTCCAGCAAGCTAAGGAAATGCTCAGAGGGCTGGGACTAGGGAGGCATTTTCTATTGTATCATGGAATCATGGAATGGTTTGGGTTGGAAGGGACCCCAAAGCCCAACCAGGCCCACCCCCTGCCATGGGCAGGGACACCTCCCACTGGATCAGGGGCTCCAAGCCCCATCCAACCTGGCCTTGAACCCCTCCAGGGATGGGGCAGCCACCCCTGCTCTGGGCAACCTGGGCCAGGGCCTCCTCACCCTCAGCATCAAGAATTTATCCCTAAGATCTCATCTCAATCTCCCCTCTTTCAGCTGAAAACCATCCCCCTTGTCCCATCCCTGCCCTCCCTTACCCAGAGCCCCTCCCCAGCTTTCCTGGAGCCCCTTTCAGCTGCTCTAAGGTCTCCCCTCAGCTCCTCTTTTCCTGGCTAAACAGCCCCAGGTCCCTCAGCCTCCCTCAGAACCCTTCTTCTCCAGCCCCTTCCCCAGCTCCATTCCCTTCTCCAGACACACTCCAGCGCCTCAGTGTCCTTCGTGGAGCAAGGGGCCCAAACTGAAGACACGGAGCTCCTGCTCCCGTCCCCCCAGGGCTGTGCCCGCTGCTCCTCGGGCAGCTCAGCACCCCCGGCTGCCCCTTGGGGACTCTGGGACAGACCACGAGAGGCTTTTGTGCTCCCATGGCTCATCCAGGCTCAAGTCTCCCTCATAGAATCATAGAATAACCAGGTTGGAAGAGACCCACTGGATCATTGAGTCCAACCATTCCTATCAAACACTAACCCATGTCCCTCAGTTCCAAGGGAGATGAACGCACCTCCCTCACCCCACTTTGCAATTCACACCCACCCCTCCGTTTCGCTACCAGGCAAAGGCTCCTTCCTGGAAGGCTCCTTATACAATTTAAATATTTATTGTCATAAAAACAAAATAAATAACTTCTCTTTTCACATTAGATAAACTCCCCCGAGACAGAAAAACCACCCCAAAACAAAACCCCCCACTACGTGGGCTTCACTGTGGATTTGTTACAAATCAGAAGATGGCAAGTGTTTGCTTTCTAGGGTGTCCTCAGCTAAACCGTGACAGGAGGTCATCACAAATCCAGTTTTTAGGAATCAAGTAGATGGTAGCCATCCCAGACAGAGGGAACTCTCCTTGAGGAGCCAAACACTGAGCCCAGAGGAGCTCAGCTAACACAGGGGTCACCTCCACCACGGGTGAGTGTCCTCTTTGTCCATAACGCGGCCCCGTGTGCTGCAGCTCAGTGACAGAGGCTGACAGTGCTGGCTCTGCCCCAGCTTTGTGCTTGCGTGGTGTCAGGTGCCTTACTGCCTCCATAACTGGGAAACCACCCGCTCCCTTAACCACTACTTCATAGCCTAAAGAGGAAAATTTGTGTGCCTACTACCTATCCAAATAAAGTATTCAAAAAATAGCTAAACACCTTATCAGTCACCCGGAGGTGATCACAGTGTTGCTCTCCTAGTGCATCTCTCACAGCAGCTGCTGGTGGATTATCTCCCACACCATCCTCTTACGGAAGTAAGGCATGTGATTCTGGAAAGAAAAGGAAAAATCCTTTAAACACAAAGTTGAGGTAGAAAATAGGCACAAACATCTAAGAGAGGAAACCCACTTCTCCAAAAGACACATAAGGGCCAGGTATCCCAAACCCACTAGCTGCGGCATCTCGTGTAGTGAAGTAGGAAGCAGACACCAGATGTAAGGATGGAGAACACAGCTCTGCCCTTCCGAGGCCACTGTGAAGCTCCAACCCCACCAGCCACGCACCAACCCCAAAGCGAGGGATAGAACCTCCATCCCTGCTCCAGGCACAATCGGCAGCTGCTGCGGAACTCGGGACCCAATGGAATGGCAGGAAGATGCCAGGGGAGTGTGAGGTTGAGCATGAGGAGAAAGTTCTTCCCCCAAGGAAGCAGTCACAACCTGACAATGTTCCAGAAGGGTTTGGCCAACGGTCCTCAGCCCCACGGTGGGAATGTTGGGGTGTCCTGTGCAGGGACAGGACTTGGACTCAAGAAGCCTTCTGGGCTAGGATTCTGTAACTTTCCCTGGCTCTTGTATCTGAGCAAAGACGTCTGGAGCTGGTTTTAACTCCCACTCACCTGTGTAAAGGTTAATGGTTTGTCTCTGGCGATGTAGTCTGCGTACTTGCAGACAAAAACCCCACAGTCGCTTCCATTCCATTGCTGAGGGATTTCCTAATGAATGCAAAGACACAGAATTTTCCAATACTATAAAAGAGAGGCAGTTTGGAAGCAGCACATGTTACCCATCCTAACAAAAACTTGGGACAATCCATTCACCATCCCACAACTCGGGGAACAGACCTGATTGACCACACATCAGCTCTTCACTTGTGTGTTACATCAGGACTTGTGCTCCAAGTAAGAATAATTATCCCAAATTCCAAACCCATTTCCAAAGCCTGTGTTCTCCAACAAGAGCTAAACAGATTAAGTTTGTCCTGGGATGTCGGGGCAAAGTCAGATTCACCTGAACATGGCAGAATAATTAAAAAAAATGAAGCATGCAGCCAGCAAGGAGAGGTCATGCTGAAAGATTTCATCCCAGCATGGTTAAGACCAGGTTGGATGGTGCTTTGAGTAAGCTGGTGTGGAAGGCGTCCCTGCCCCTGGCAGGGGGCTGGAACTGGATGGGATTTAAGGTCCCTCCTGACCCAAACCACTCTGCGATTCCACGGTTTCCTGGGTCAGCTGCGGCCTAAGGTGGCACCATAAAACATGAGATGCTTACGGCTCTTTCTAAAAGCTTGGACTTAGTGTCAAGACTCTACAGAGAAGGAGTTGAGAGTCCACATTTCGCATCCCAGTAGTGCTCACGTACATGTGTCCTCATGCTGTGAAGTGTCCACTCTGAACAATCCAGCTCCAGTTGCCTTTTTTCCCAGCTTTCTTCTTGCAGGTATTTGCTGTTGAAAACAAAGCAAAAATCACTCTTCGTCTCTAAATAGTAGGTCAACAAAACCAGAGCTGCTGTAGAATCACAGGGAGCTGAGCAGCAGGCCAGCAGAGCGTCAGAGCATCCTTACAGCAGCTGATTTAAGGCTTTCAGAGGAAAAATCCAAGTCTTAAATTTACAGACATGAGAGGCTGCCCTGACTGGAGGGGACTGTGATACAAGGTAAGTAGCCAATGTCACACGACTTGCAGCAAGGCAAAGATTCCTGCTTCGTTATCTAAAAGAAACGTGGAAACTTTGCAATTGTGTTCCAGGGACAAGTTCCAAAAACCTTCTCATAATTACAACATGAAAGCAGCACCCAAGTGGTTACTTACAACAGAGTTTCACAGATCTTGTTCCCACTGTTAACTGTCACGGAATCGAAGTATTTGATGGTCTTCTTTCTCATGTCGATGACCTGTGATTACAAGGGGACTGTCAGACAAAGCACAAACTTCTGCTGCACACACATCAAAATCAACATGGTTTTTCTCACCAGTTTTCTCTCCCCATCCAATTCCAAACAAAAAGTCAGTTTGACTCACCACCAGAGTCCAATGGTTTGTCAGGTGGATGGGGACTAAGACAACATCCTGCTTGAAGAGATCCACACCTCTGGTCCATCTCTTCACTGCTGTGTAACCCCCAGAAGTTAGTTTGCGATAGAAGAAAGTCGTGAAAGCATGAACTGCCGGATATCCTTCCTTCTTACTTCTTTCCATCACAAGATTCATGTAGAAATTAATGATCTGTACCATAAAGAGTAAGCTTGAGATGTAAAACAAGACACTAGCCTACCAAAAGAATGAAACAGCAACAAGGGCTGTGAGGCTTCTCGCCGAAGGAGGATATCGTCATGCTGCAGCCAGTTTTACCTCATCATTGAGCCAGCAATATTTCTGCAGCGTGCAGATGTCATCACGAGTGATGTTCATTTTGAAGGCACTGCTAATGACATCATTTGGATCCCCGTGGCTAAATGCGGCCTTGATCTCTCTCTCCATGGCCTAAAACAAACAATTAAATGCGAAAGGACTCATGAAATGGAGTAATGAGCACGCTAACAAGCTTTCAGCTGCAAGAACGCCTGCAATTAAGCTCAGGTACCAGCTTCTTGCTAAGTTAGTAACAGCACTTTGTTGTTGGTTCAGCACCCCAACTGTCAACTTCACAGCCCAGCTTTGCCCCAGTTTTGTTTTCACAAAAGGAAGCCGATATCTAACATGTGGACACCAAACACACTAAAGCAGCTGAAAAATTAACAGAAGTAGAGCAAACCACTTTCCCATGTGATGCTGCAGCCCTTGCCATACTGAGGGTTAAGTAAGGGAAACTGAGGCAGCTACACTGGAGTCAGGCAACCACGAGTCCAGGCTGTGCATCCGACTGGCTCCAATACCGATGTTGCCATCTAAGTCTGAGTAAAAATGCAAATAAATCACTGGGTCCCCCTCCTGGTTGCATGTGGGCTGGCAAATTAAGCACAACACCTGGTTTTCCTTGTACTGAGCAGACTTTGTAAACCCTTGGAAAGGACAAGTTAGCCTCTGCCTTTCTCCTCAACAGGCAAAACCAGAGGTGGTCAATTAGATCAGCACGACCGTGACTCTGAACAATAAAAGCAGCCAAAATTCAGGTGAGCAGGGGAACCTGGACTCCCACTGCCCGTTGAACAGTGTAACTAAGCTAACTCCTGCACCCACTGCAACGCTCAGCACGCACACAGGGCTCTGTGGGGTCCTGAGGGCCCACACGCAGCTCTGTGGGACCCTAAGGATGCACACAAGGTGCTCAGCTGTCCCCCAAGCAATGCAGTGCTATGGATCAGCCAAAGCTTATTTTTCAGGTTCCACCACCACTGTAGGACAGGACAAAATCCTTTTAAGAGGCTCTGCCTCTTAACCAGGTGAATCGGGTTAGCACTGCTGTGTTAAGCCTGGCCTAGCTTTTGTCCTGGCTGTAGAACAGCCCTGTGTCCTGTCTAACAGACCGTCAGCTATGGTACCTCTGTGATCGGGGGAAAGTCGTCTGCTTTTCTGCCTGAGTTTGGGGATTTGTTTGCTTCCACATCAATGCTGGATGATTTTCTGGACAGAACAGACGGTGGACGTAATTGGCATAACACATCTCCTGCGATGTTGGCTCCATTCTGTTTCTGTTGGGCAAAAGGACATTAAGTGAGCAAGGAAACACACATTTTTGCTAGGGGATAGTGCAGAAAATCTTGCTGATGTATAAAACTGGAAGGGTTTTTCTACACACATCCAGCCAGCAAGCTGCAAAGTTACTTTTTATAGGTGAGTGCATCCAGCCGTGCAGCGCTGCCCTCAAAGCTAAGCAGAGGCAGGAGAGGAACAAGGTCAGTTTGGCATCAAGAACCCCAGCAGAGCCTCTGCATGTGGGTATCAAACTGAGATTGAAATTAACAGCTCCCATTTCCACGATTAAAACTGTGTGATCTCAATCCCGAGCAGAGATGAAAGTCAGAAGTGTACAGCCAACCTCACAAAACAAGCCAGGATTAAAGATACCGCAGCCCAGCTTTGCGGGATGACTAAGTCTGAGCGCAAGACTTTTAAGCTGTGCCCAACATGGTCAGCGGGGAGAAAGAGCATAGCGTGTTGCGCTTGTGATAGTCCAGAAACAAAACAAAGCGCAGCAGGAAAGCCTTGGTGACAGCACTACTTCTCACACAACATTCCCGCTTTCCCTGGGCAAACCAACTGGGACAAACACATTACTCGATACGTGAGTGAGGAGGGCAAGTATTTCTGATCACAAAGAGCTGTATTTGCTTAGGAAGTGAAATAATTAATAACACAAACTTACCCCTGCAGCGGCAAGTTTCCCTGGCCTCCCCTCCTCCTTAGTGTTTTTCACCCTGTGAGGTGAGGGAGAGAAAAAGAGAGAGGAGTGAGCAGCCTATCCATACTGTCCCATGGAATTGTTCTGGATAAGAGACACACAGACAGATAAGAGACATGAGAACAGCGATTACAAGAGACTCTACCTGGTCACATCACCTCTCGGAGGCACCTGTGGGCCGCAAACATCTCCATCTTTGAAACCTGCACAGAAAAGCAGTCTTATGAGAACAAGGAGCCTGCTTTCATTTACCATCAGCTGCACAAAGTGCTTGCTTGCTGGGTGATAAATACAAAAACATGTTGTAATGACGACTGCACAGTCAGGAAGTTTGAACTTGGGCAGTTTCATAGAATATCATAGAATTGTTTGGTTGGAAAAGACCTTTGAGATCATCAAATCCAAACCATACCCGTCCACTCCTAAGCCAGATCCCTGAGCACCTCATCTCTGAGCAGCCTGGTCCACTGGGAGGTGTCCCTGCCCATGGCCGGAGTGTGGAACAGGATGGGTTTTAAGGTCCCTTCCAACCTAAACCGTTCCACGATTCTACAAAACGCAGAGCACTAACACAGTGCTGCCACCAAAGGAAACCACTAGTCAGCAAACCAGTTTAACGAGCCCACTCTGCAGAAGGGAACTCCTTCAGCAGTTACCCATCTCCAGCTCGCTAACTGTACCGCACAGTCAGCTGGCGTGGCTCCGAAGCTCTGCTGTCACCGAAACAGCCACGCACAGCACTAGAAATGGATTAAAGGCTGACAATTCCAAGTTAAGCAAGGGGTGCCTGAGGGTGGGCAGCAATATATCGTGCTCCGCTGCTGCAAACAGCAGGTGCTGTGACGTTCTGCACAGGGCACAGTCACATCTGCAGCCACAAACATTGCTGGCACAGTAATGGGCCTTGAGGGCCATGTTAAACAGTTTTTCAGTACACCAAAATGCTTCCAAAGGCATTTTAGCCAGTTGGGGTTGGTGCTGTCCCCCTCTTTCTTTCCCTTTCTTCCCAGAGCCAGCTCTTTCCATTCTAAGAGCTGACAGAAGCTACACCAGCACAAACACACTGACTGGCACAGATTTCCTTATAAATAGGCATGGATTAATCGCACACCAGCATTAACAAATCTCTTCAGCACAATCTATACTCTCGAGACTTATGGGAACATGCTAGTTGGATTTGAAGTCTTTCTACACAGTGGAACAGCTACAAATCATTGTGATACTCACTGGTCTCCCGTGGCACGCTTGGGTAGAGGGTTCTTTCAAGTTTGTGTTCTTCCCGGGGACTCGCAATCAGCACTGGTGGCTTCGCATAGGCTTGACCACTGCGGTGCAGCAAAAACCAGAAAAATCACAATTTTCATTTAATCCCATGACAGAAACACCCTGTCTCATGCGCTGCCGCCATGACAAAATGCAAAGGGTATTTCCACAAGGAGGCATTTTCCATTCAGAAGCTTGGCTACGGTCAGCTCAGGCAGACTCAAGATGCAGGAGTCAAATTTTCTCTCTCCAGAATTTTAGAAGAGACTAACTAATCACGGAATGGTTTGGGTTGGAAGGGAGCTCCAAGCCCCATCCAACCTGGCCTTGAACCCCTCAGGGATGGGGCAGCCACCCCTGCTCTGGGCAGCCTGGGCCAGGGCCTCCCCACCCTCACAGAAAACATTTCTCCCTAAGATCTCATCTCAATCTCCCCTCTTTCAGCTGAAAACCGGTCCCCTTTGTCCCGTCCCTGCCCTTCCCGATCAAGGGCCTCTGCCCAGCTTTCCTGTCAGCTAAGACAATGACTTCCATTAAGACAATGGCTTCTATTGGGTTTGTGGCTTTCGCTTGTGCCATTAACTCTGTGCAACCTCCTGACAGTTATAAGAGATCAAATTCACCCATCACTGACAGTATGTGAATCAGAATTACACACAAGTCCCCCTTCACAGGTTGCTTTGAGAACTGGAATTCTACTCGAGTGGGATTTTGATAACTTAAGTGTACTGGAAAGAGAAAACTTCCTATAATTTGTGCAAGAACGACCAGGGAAGGTAGAAAAACAGTGACATTTCTGGCATTCCCTCTGTTTACCTTAAGTTTCACATTTTCAGACAAAACAGGTCTCCTAACTTCATCAATTACAAAGAAGAGGAAGACAAATCCTGTTAATAACCAGTGCCAACAGTCTTTTAAAGATCAGTTTGCCCCAAAACCTCCTCAAGGACTTTGCCTGGAACCTCCTCCCACTTCTATATAAAACAACCATAAAGTTACCACCAAAAAGTTCATGTTTGTTTTTCCCATAATTACTTGAGGAAGCCTGTGGCCTGTAGAGGAGGAAGGCACCTGGGATTCTTCTCCTTCACCAGGTTCAGGAGCTGTTTGTATTTCTCCTTCTCTTCTTGCTTAACACCCTGACAGAATGGAGAGAAAAAAACAAAGAGATTAGAACCACCGCATATGAAGCAAATGTTTGTAATGTGGATACAGCGCAGGCTGCACAGGCTGGTACCACAGTACTGATGTGTTATTCAGGTTTAGTTTAGCAGGAACTCCCACACCTTTGTTCTGTGTTCGCCCTGCTCTACGAACTTGTTTCCTGCTAAAAACTCAAAATCCCTCCTGCAACTCCTTCCTGTGACAGAGGCCACTTCTCTGAGCAGTGGTGGCTGCCCCATCCCTGGAGGGGTTCAAGGCCAGGTTGGATGGGGCTTGGAGCCCCTGATCCAGTGGGAGGTGTCCCTGCCCATGGCAGGGGAGGGACTGGATGGGCTTCAAGGTCCCTTCCAACCCAAGCCACTCTGTGATTCTGTGAAGTATTATCAGCAACTGAGTGTTCCTTTGCCTACATTACCCTTTTAAAGTTGCTGTGTAAAGATCGCAGTTGAGCCAGGTTAAGGACAGAAGAATCAAACACCTCTGCAACAAATGCACAGTACTGACAAGGAACAGCTCTGCTTGGAAGAGAAACTGCCTGGAGGATCCTCCCCCAGTGCACCCTTTCCAGGAAAATGGGTTAGAACTGAACCTTTTGGCAACAGAGCACTGCTCCCTTCCAAGACTTGGTGCACCTAAGGGCAAATAAAGCACTAGACACTGATTTTCCTTCTTTAACTACATCCACGGGGCTGTTCCCAGCGGCCACCTAGGCATTTACACACAGCTTGCTGTTGTCTCATTTCAAAAGGCACCTTTACCTCTTCAGCAGTACAGAAGAACCTCCCCATCCTGCTGGCTTCCGAAGCTGCAGACGCTGGCCCAGCGCGCTCCTTAATGGGTGGCCTCGGAGTCAAGATGCCTGCTAGAGCAGGCTTGACGTGGGTTCTGCCATCACCGTTTGCACTGAAAACGGTGACAGCAAAAGACACCATATCAGAGAAAACGCAAATATTTTTTTCTTTCAAATCAACTCTTTGGGACCTTTTCACAAGCATTTCTGGTCTCAGCCTCTTCTCAAGTTCAACGGTTCCTCCTACTGCAGACCTTTAATGTTTATTTAAACTCTTGTACCTAAGAAGTGCCTGGATTTAAAGAAAAAGTTGCACATTGGCTGGGGGAGGAAGCAGTTGGAGATTTCCCTTAGTACAGCGGCCTGGAGGAGTTCCAGAATAGCTTGGAAAAATACCCCTACGTGGACACAAACACAAATGTTGGCAACACAGACGAAGCTGAAGAATGAGAGTGAAAGTTACACATTTCAGAGAAGTCAAAGCAAACAGAAGGGTTTTTACCTCAGACGTGGAACTGGCTTGTGATAAAGGGTCAGTGTTTCCTTATTCAAGCAAGTACTGGTTCCATAAGGCATTTTACCTACAAGAGAAGTGTATAAGCTATTAGTAATTATAAAAGGAATCCGTTTCCTGTAAGAACCTTCACCAGAGATAAGTTATTTTTGTTGCTTTTATCATATTAGCACTTATGTTATGTTACTTTTCTTATTTTCATATTAGCAACCAGAGAAAGTTTTGCACACAAGGTACCACCAGCCAACTCCCCCACCCATAAAAAAAGTTATTAGGATCTACAAGCTAAAATTAGTGTTTAAAACAATTTCTCATGGCAAGCCAATGATGGACATAGAACTGCAGGACTGCCCCCAAGGCAGCTCTTGCACTGAGATGACGAGATAAACGCCCCAGTCCAGAGGTAACGCAAGGATGCAGGAAAGAATTCATATTCAAGCATTGCCAGATGCAACCTAGATGTTGTGACTTCAACACTCTAAGCCCAGAGGGTGGAGCTGCACCTCACACACAGCAGGGTGAAAAAGAAATTAATAGTGCAATGTAAACCTTACCAGATTCCAGTATTTCTAGTGCAGAAACTCTTCGTTTCTTAGCTGGTGGTTCATAATAAAGTGACTGAGCCTGAAGTAAAACCAAAAAAAATACCAACGTGAGTATAACCTGAATGTGAATCCAAGCAAACAAACTCTCTGGAATTTGGTCAGCTCTGTCACCACCTGGGGACTGTGATTTGCCAGTTCAGGTTGTAGCAGAACACAAACCTCTGTGGGATCTCTGACAAGTACGCCTTTTTTTTTTTAATAACAGCTCTCGTACATGCAGTGATTAAAAGAACACAAGTTTGTGGCTGTCCCCTCCCCGGGGGTGTTCAGGGCCAGGCTGGATGGGGCTTTGATGCAGTGGGAGGTGTCCCTGCCCATGGCAGGTGGTTGCAGCTGGACGGGCTTTAAGGTCCCTTCCAACCCAAACCATTCTAGGATTCTTACTGCCGAGTTTTCCTCTTAAACATGCCAAAGCGCAGCAGTTTAGCCCTCAAAGTATGTTTTATATAGATAGGAGTTAACGACTCTCTCAGGAACAAACAAGTAGAGGGTGACAGTTTGTTTCTCTTATGGGGCAATAAGAAAAGTAACGCTACACCTTTGAACCAGACTAGAGCCAAGCAGTTCATGACTCATTTTTACAGATCCAAAGTCTTACAGGACTCCTCTCCCAGACGGGTGGATAACCACCCAGCAGAAAGAGGTTTAATCAGAGGAAGCATCCAGTTGTTCTTGTACTGTAATGTATTTTAATGACCTAACTACAAACTGCAAGTGCTACAGCAGAGCAGGCAAACCTGAGTAAAGCAAACCCCGCACGCAAGAGCTGCCAGCTACAAATGGGAAAGAACCTACAGCCATACAGGCTCAGAGAAGGCCCAATTTCACGATACATTAGGGAGAGCTGAATCCTAACAGATTCTACCTATGCCCCAAATCCTCGCTCACCTTGTCTGCAGGTTCTGCAACGGGAGCGGCATCGCTGACTGAAGCCTCCTGGCCCTCACTTGTTGCCTCGGATGGCAACCCCTCTGCAGCAACACCTTTGTCAACTTTCTCTTCACGCTCAAAGACAGCGTAATCTAAAAAACAAAAGCAGGCAGCACAAGAACATGATTAAAAGAGGATTAGGATTTCCATTTGCGTTAAAGCCCATCTCCTTATTCCACCTAACGCAGCGTAACCCATTGTAAGTTATACATCCTTCTGCAATAGCAGTTGGTGGTGATACAAGCTGGGGAGGGGCTCTTGATCAGGGAAGGCAGGGATAGCACGAGGGGGAACAGTTTTGAGCTGAAAGAGGGGAGATTGGCATGAGATCTTAGGGAGTGGGATCCCAGTGGGATTTGAACTGGCTACGCAGGTGGCCACAAGGAAAGAAGGGCTAGAAAAGACAATTCCAGCCATAACACTGAAGTACAAAAGCAGTACAGGAAACGTAAGGAAAATGGGGCACCTTAAACCCTCATGTCACATGCAGTACCTGTTCTTGCCTTCTTTGCTGGTGGCACGTCAGCACTGTCCGACGGAGCGCTGAGGAAAGAACACAGAACACAGTTTCACAACTGCACATAAGCTTCCAAGAGGCTGACTGCCCTCCCAGATCCTGCTGGTACCACAAAAAGTGACTGATAACTTCCATACCACATAAAGAATATTTGCTATTAAGTCAGGCAGAAAATACTGGGGGGGGGGGGGGGGAGGCAAGTGTTAAAGGTAAATACAGCCCTATAAAAATGTATTCTCACTCAGCATATTTGATATTTCAGAAGGTAAAACTGAAGAAGGTAAAATATTCATCTCCCCCTGCTCAATTTCTAGCACAAGCTGACTAATCCTGAGCTGCTTCTTGGTGAAGGCTTCCCAGCTGCAGGGATAAAGCACAGTTCGGCTCCTCTGTGCTGCGCCCTGAGATAAGCATATTTTGAACACCAGACTGCGGCTACGATAACTGGTTTTGAACCACAGTCGCTCTTCTCCAGCTTTAGCACAGAGGGACAGAAGGGACAGCTCAGCTGTGTGCCCCTGGGAGCACTGGGGCACCAGCAAGGGAACCCTTCCTCCCACTCCACCCACGCACAACATCCTCCTGCCACAATTTCCCTCTGTCCGGTACACCCCAACAAGCATATCATGGAATGATGGAATAGCTTGGGTTGGAAAGAACCTCAAAGCCCATCGAATTCCATCCCCTGCCCTGGGCAGGGACACCTCCCACTGGATCAGGGGCTCCAAGCTCCATCCAGCCTGGCCTTGAACCCCTCCAGGGATGGGGCAGCCGCCCCTGCACTGGGCAACCTGGGCCAGGGCCTCCCCACCCTCACAGCCAAACATTTCTCCTCAATATCTCATCTCAATCTCCCCTCTTACAGCTCAAAACCATTCTCCCTCGTCCTGTCCCTGCCCTCCCTGATCCAGAGTCACTTTCCTGGAGCCCCTTTCAGCGCTGGAAGCTGCTCTAAGGTCTCCCCCTCAGCCTTCTCTTCCCCAGGCCGAGCGCCCTTCGCTGCTCCAGCCCCTCAGGACGGTCTCCATCGCTCCCACACACGCCCCGCGGGCCCCCCCGTCCCTGTCCCCGTCCCCGTCCCCGGGGCTGCTCGGGGGCCGGGGCAGCGCGGCGCTGACCTGCGGCGGGCGGCGGGCAGGAGGAGGCCGAGGGCCGCCCGCAGCCATTCGTACATAGGCCCAGCCGGCCGGAAGTGCGCCCGGCGCGCGCCGCGCGGGGCCCGCCCCCGGAGCGCTCCCATTGGCCTCGCGCCTAAGCCCCGCCCTCCCCTCAGCATTCCGAGCGCTCCCATTGGCTCCTCGGACTAGGCCCCGCCTCCCGCGCGCCGCCGCGCTCTCCCATTGGCTGCCGGCGCCCCGGGAACGACCTCCAGGCAGCGCGCACCCCGTTAGCCACGCCCCTTTCCGCGGAGACCACGCCCCCTGTCGCTCCCTGACCACGCCCCACACCATATATGGGCACGCACCGTAGCGCCCTCTTAGCCACGCCCCGTATAGGCCACGCCCCTAGTCAGTAGGCCACGCCCCTCATCACCATATATGGCAACGCCTCCACCGATATGGCCACGCCCCCTCCCACAACGCCTTATATAGTCACAGCCGCGGGATGCGGGATGCGGGCAGGGATGCTGGATGCAGGGAGGGATGCGGGATGCAGGGAGGGATGCGGGATGCAGGGAGGGATGCGGGATGCAGGGAAGGATGCGGGATGCAGGGAAGGATGCGGGATGCGGGCAGGGATGCGGGATGCGGGCAGGGATGCGGGATGCAGGGAGGGATGCAGGATTCAGGGAGGATGTATGCAGGGATGCGGGATGCAGGAAGGGGTGTTAGTGCAAGCAGGGATGCGTGTAGGGATGCGGGTGGAGGCAGGGATGCAGGTTGTGGGATGCGGTCAGGGATGCGGGATGCAGAAATGGATGCGGGTGCAGGCAGGGATGCGGAGAGGGGTGCGGCTGTGGGCTGGGATAGTAGTGCACGCGTGCAGGAACGCGGGCTGCGGGATTCCGGCAGGGATTTGGATGTAGGCAGGGATGCAGGCAGGAATGCGGGATGCGGGAAGGCATGCAGAGAGGGATGAGGACTGTGGACAGGGATGCAAAGAGGGATGCGGACAGGGATGCAAAGAGGGATGCGGACAGGGATGCAGGGTGCTGGCAGGGGGCTCAGGGCCCCGCAGCGCTCGCCCGGCTCCCGTCGCCGTCCGTCTGTCAGTCCGTCCGTCTGTCAGTCCGTCTGTCCGTGTGTCCGTCTGTCCGTCCGCGGGCGGGAGGGGTTGCCGGGCGCTCGCTCGCTCCCTTCCCCCACGGTGGAAGCGACCCCTGCGTTAGCTGAGCTCCTCTGGGCTCAGTGTTCGGCTCCTCAAGGAGAGTTCCCTCTGTCTGGGATGGCTACCATCTACTTGATTCCTAAAAACTGGATTTGTGATGACCTCCTGTCACGGTTTAGCTGAGGACACCCTAGAAAGCAAACACTTGCCATCTTCTGATTTGTAACAAATCCACAGTGAAGCCCACGTAGTGGGTGTTGTTTTGTTTTGGGGTGGTTTTTCTGTCTCGGGGGAGTTTATCTAATGTGAAAAGAGAAGTTATTTATTTTGTTTTTATGACAATAAATATTTAAATTGTATAAGGAGCCTTCCAGGAAGGAGCCTTTGCCTGGTAACGAAACGGAGGGGTGGGTGTGAATTGCAGAGCGGGGTGAGGGAGGTGGGTTCAGCTCCCTTGCAACCTGCGAGGAAGAAGACTTGAGCCTGGATGAGCCACGGGAGCACAAAAGCCTCTCGTGGTCTGTCCCAGAGTCCCCAAGGGGCAGCCGGGGGTGCTGAGCTGCCCGAGGAGCAGCGGGCACAGCCCTGGGGGGACAGGAGCAGGAGCTCCGTGTCTTCAGTTTGGGCCCCTTCCTCCACGAAGGACACTGAGGGGCTGGAGTGTGTCTGGAGAAGGGAAGGGGCTGGAGAAGAAGGGTTCTGAGAGAGGCTGAGGGACCTGGGGCTGTTACACATGCATCCACTCACCATCAAACCTCCTTTCTGCAGGGAGTGGGGAAACAGCAATACCTGCAACCCCCTCCCTGCTGCCCCAGGACCCTCCATCCCCACCATTTCCCCCCGACCATGCAGGAGGAGACCCCCCCAAGCCCATTCTGGCCCTCCCCAGTGCAAGGCCCTCGAAAGCAAGCACTGCACACATGCTCTGGCTTGTGTTAGCAGGATATATTTCTCTTTTTTTTGTTGCTGTTGGGTGCATTATTCACCAAACCCTTCCCAGCAGAGGGAAACGCGACAGCACAGCCTGTGGCGCTGGCTGTGCACCCCGGCACTGCTCCCCTCCCTCCTTTGCTTCACCCCTTTCTGTGCTTGGCTTTTTTTCCTTTCTTTCTACCCATTTTTACTCTTGGGTTTTGGTTTTTTTCCTCTTTTTTTTGCCTTTTTAATCATTTCTCAGCTGTCTCGGAAGGATGGGCCACTGGCTCTCGGTGAGCAGAAGGAGCAGAGCTCTGGGACAGGGAGGCTGGTTTCCTCCTCCTGCCTCGCAGCTGCCTTGCTCAAGATCATTCTCCAACTCCCGTTTTTTTTTTTTCTTGTTTTAATTAAAAAAATAATTTAAAAAAATGCTCCAATGCTCACTTTTACAAGGCATAGAAAAACCTCTACGAGGGAAACACAAGCGCAAGGTGCTGAGGTACAAGAACCTGAGGTAGTTTTTGTGTCCGTGTACGCCTGGGGCGCCCGGGGGGGACTTGAATTCAGAACCAATTTTGCTGGTTGTTTTCCCAACATCATCTAAATCTGGGGTTTTGCCTCCTCTCCCTGCAATCCTTCCCCAAGGATCCCTGCCTGAGCAGCGATGGAGAGAGAGAAAAGGGGGACAAAAGGGGTGCAAGCCCTGCTTTTGGACTCTGAAGCAAAGAGGAAAAGGGCTGGGAAAGCGAGATTCCTCTCTTAGGAGGTGGCATCCCTTCTGCTGGCTCATACAGGCACCGCTCTGCTCGAAGCCCTTGAGAAATGGCTTTTTAACGCTCCCTTCATTCCCTTCCGCTGCTCCTGCCTCCCTGCTCTATGTCGAGAACCAATGGACGAGCTCCTTTCCTTAAAACACCTAAAGAACCCAGCTTGTGCTAAACCCAAACCTCCCCCTCAACCCTGAAATGAAAAAAAAAAGTAGAATTAAAACCCCAAATCCCTTAGAAAGCTTAAAAACCTGGCGTTAGTCTTGTTATTGATGGGTAGATCGAACCCCGCTGGGCCCACAGCCCCCACCCCGCGTCGGGCGAGCTCCTTGGGCCCCACCAGGGGGAAAAAGCAGGTGGGGTTGGGGGAAACAAAAACTTGAAGCAAACCCCTCTCTCTCTCTCTCTCTCGCTCTGCATGTGTTAGTCCAACTAAAGGGATGGTGGCGGGAGGTGCTGGGGGAGCCCTCACGGTGCCCCTCGCGGCACGGGGGGTCTTTGGTTTGTACCCCCGGCTCCCTCGGGGGCTCCGTCCCGAGAGCTTCACTTGCCGCGCGGCGAGGCGCCCGCAGAGGGTTTGTGCTCCTGCTGCTTCACCTGCTGCACGATCTCCCTGATCTTGCGCTGCGCAGTCTGCGGGAAAGCAAGAAATGTGCTTGGAGGGGGCTCGATGCGGGTCCCCCCAATCTGAGAGCTCAGGGGAGGGGAGCGCAGCTCGGAGGGACAGGGGGAGGGCTGGAAATTGGAACGGGGAGATTGAGATTGGACACTAGGGAGAAATTCTTCACGATGGCCCCATCCAACCTGGCCTTGAACCCCTCCAGGGATGGGGCAGCCACCCCTGCTCTGGGCAGCCTGAGCCAGGGCCTCCCCACCCTCACAGCAAAACATTTCTCACCAAGATCTCATCTCAATATCTCCTCCTTCAGCTCAAAAATGTCACCCTCGTCCTATCCCTGCCCTCCCTGATCCAGAGCCCCTCCCCAGCTTCCCTAGAGCCCCTTTCAGCACTGGAAGCTGCTCTAAGGGCTCCCCACAGCCTTCTATTCTCCAGGCTGAACAACCCCAGCTCTCTCAGTCTGTCCTTGTACAGGAGGTTCTTAGCCCTCAGATCATCTCCGTGGCCTCCTCTGGACTCTCTCCAACAGCTCCATGTCCTCCCTGTGCTGAGGGCTCCAGAGCTGGACCCAGGGCTCCAGGTGGGTCTCATACCCAGGAGGAGCCCATTCCCAGCCCGGCTGCCACTACACAGACACATCTTTGAGCTAAATCAGGCCAACCCATAATTTTCACTCCAGCAGAGCAGGACAGAGCTTCCCACACACCGTTAGCGTCCCCTGGGCGCTCAGGAGCCTCCGAGCACAGAGCCCAGGATGCTCAAGCCCCCACGTGCTCTCCCGCTCTCCTTGGTGGGTGAAGCCAGCCGGGGATCCCGGGGGAGCCGCGCGCAGCCCTTACCTGACTGGCAAAGAAGTGCCCAATGATTTTAACGATGACCTCCTCGTTCTCGTCCGGGGTCTGGTCTCGCGGCACAATGACCTCGGCGCTGGTTAAGTTTTGCAGTTCGTTCACCTGGAGCAAACAACAGAGCTCTGGTTTTGGTTGTGGAAGAGTCAAAATGTTCCACTGCCGGTGGCCCCCTGGCTCCCAACCGGCACCAGGCTCGGGACGGTCACCACCCGACCAGAGACACCCCCAGGACTCGAGGTCCCGGCGCTGCTGGAGTCTCGCTTTGCCCTTGGGGCGAGCAGGGGTGCTGGGTGACACCCAGTGCCGTGTCCCCAGAGCAGAGGGAGCATCCCAGCAGCCCCCCCAGCAACCCCCCACCTACCGTCTTGCCGCCTTTTCCGATGACGCGGCCGGCGGCGAAGGAAGGCACCTTGATGTGGGCTTCAAGCTTCACTTCTTCCTTCGGGTTAAAGAAGTTTTCCTCTTTCAACTTCCCAAATATTCGCCCCTGGGCCTGGGGAGAAGATGTAAGGATGGTGAGACCCTGGCCCAGGCTGCCCAGAGCAGGGGTGGCTGCCCCATCCCTGGAGGGGTTCAAGGCCAGGCTGGATGGGGCTTGGAGCCCCTGATCCAGTGGGAGGTGTCCCTGCCCATGGCTGGATGGGCTTTAAGGTCGCTTCCAACCCAGAGCACCCTGTGTTCTATGATTAAAACCAGTGGGCAGGGGTCCCGGTGGTGCCCCCTGCATCCCCCTCCCTGAGGGTGGTGACGCACCCATGTCCAGTAGCACCAAAACCTCTGAGCAAGGAGCCCTCTGTTCCCCCCGCGCACCTTGAACTGTGCCTCGGGGGGCCCAGTGATGATGACCATCCGCTCGCTGGCCTCGGGCCCTTCTGCAGGGGCGATCTGCAGGGGTGGGGAGAAGGGGCATGAGAGTGGCCCTGCCTTGGGAAAACCTTCCCTACATAGAATCACCACGTTGGAAAAGACCCACCAGATCATCAAGTCCATGGGACGAACCCCTCCCACGCAGCAGCATCCCCCACGCAGGAGCCACCTCTTCCCAAGCAAGGGTGCCCCCTTCCCAAGTCACAGCAACCCCTTCCCAAGCCGGAGCATCCTCCAAGCAGGGGCTTCCCAAGCTGGAGTATCCCCTTCTCAAGCTGGAACACACCACAAGCAGGAGCAACCCCTTCCCAAGCAATGGAGAACCCTTCCCAAGCAATGGAGAACCCTTCCCAAGCAATGGAGAACCCCTCCCAAGCAATGGAGAACCCTTTCCCAAGCAATGGAGAACCCTTTCCCAAGCAATGGAGAACCCTTTCCCAAGCAATGGAGAACCCTTTCCCAAGCAATGGAGAACCCTTTCCCAAGCAAAGGAATGGATTCTTCCTAATTTGAGGACCAAAACCGCTCCACGAGAGCTCCACTTTGCCACCCTCGGCAGCTGGAAGGAGAAGCCAAGTCCCGGTTGCTGGGACTGGCCATGCAGCACCCTGCTCACCTTGATGGAGGCGCCGGCAAAGCGTGCCAGCTGCTTGATGTGCTGCCCCTTCTTGCCGATGATCGCCCCCACCGCCTGCGTCGGGATGAACAGGTTCACAACCTCCTGCTCCGGCAGCTGCCGAGGGCACAGAAGAAGGAGACGGTCAGAGGAGCAGCTGCCCGCCCTCCCCACGGTGCTGGAGGGAAGATCATCTGTCTTTCTTTTTAGTGCCTCCAGGGATGGAGACTCCACCACTGCCCCGGGCAGGACAATCCCTGTCCTGCTCCTGCTGGTCACACCGTTTCTGATCCCAGCCAGGATGCTGCTGGCCTTCTTGGCCACCTGGGCCCCTGCTGGCTCATGTTCAGCCACTGCCAACCAACACCCCCAGGGCCTTTTCCACGGGGCAGTTTTCCAGCCGCTCGTCCCCAGGCTGCACCCAAGTACAGGACCCAATACTTGGCCTCGTTGAACTTGGGCCCATGGATCCAGCCTGGCTGGGTCCCTCTGCAGAGCCTTGGCCCATGGATCCAGCCTGGCCGGGTCCCTCTGCGGAGCCTTGGCCCATGGATCCAGCCTGGCCGGGTCCCTCTGCGGAGCCTTGGCCCATGGATCCAGCCTGTCCCGGTCCCTCTGCAGAGCCTTGGCCCATGGATCCAGCCTGGCCGGGTCCCTCTGCAGAGCCTTGGCCCATGGATCCAGCCTGGCCGGGTCCCTCTGCAGAGCCTTGTCCCATGGATCCAGCCTGGCCGGGTCCCTCTGCGGAGCCTTGGCCCATGGATCCAGCCTGGCCGGGTCCCTCTGCGGAGCCTTGGCCCATGGATCCAGCCTGGCCAGGTCCCTCTGCGGAGCCTTGACCCACAGTTCCAGCCTGTCCCAGTCCCTCTGCAGACCCCTCCTGCTCTCCAGCACATCGACACCCCCACCCAGTTTGGTGTCATCTGCAAACTGACTGAGGGGGCACTTGATGCCCTCATCCAGGCCATGGATAAAGTTGTTAAACAGACCTGGGCCCAACATGGAGCCCTGGGGCCACCACCGGGGCTGGCGGCAGCTGCCCCCACACCAGGCTGCTTTCCTGTTAGGTTTTCTTTTTTGTCTCCTCCATGTTTTACTATAAAAAATGGTGGCAGAGGCGACGGCTCCTCTTGGATTCATCAGGGGGGCTCGAACACAAAGCTTCGGGGTGAAGAAGCCCACAGCGACCGCTGCCCTCCAGGAGAGCCGCCCGGCTCCTCTCCATCACCCCAACACATGCACAAGCAGACGTTTCATAGAATCGCGTGGTTGGAAAAGACCTTTGGAGATGATCAAGCTCAACGGTGCCTGTCCACCACTAAACCACCCCTGAGCACCTCACCCACCTGTCTGTTAAACCCCTCCAGGACTGGGGACTCAACCCCCTCCTGCGCAGCCTCTGCCGGTGCCCGAGAACCTTTTTGGTGAAGCAATTTTTCCTGATGTCCAACCTGAACCTGCCCTGGTGCAGCTTGAGGCCTTTTCCTCTCGTCCTGTCGCTTGGGAGCAGAGCCCAGCGCCCACCTCACCACAACCTCCCATCAGGGAGCTGCAGACAGCGATGAGGTCTGAGGGTTCCCGAGGTCTGTGCTCGCTCGGGGGGCCGAGGCAGGCAGAGCATCCTCCCCTCCAGGGCCACCATCCCCCCAGCTCCTCCAAGCCCTCGTCCCACCAGCCTGGCACTCACCGTTCTCCTCCGCCCGCTCTGCTGCTGGCGTCGCCAGGAAAAGAAAACAGGAAAGTAAATGAACCCGTGCGACGGTCGCCGTGCGGCCAAAGTCTCTCAACGGGTGGATTTAGAGCGGCCAACAGGGCCCACAGAGCCCAGCAGGGGCCACTGGGCTGGGATGGACCTTTCCCATCCCTCGCTGCCCTGGTCTCTGGGGTTTTGAAGGTGCTTCTCGGGCTCCCGGCAGCCACAGCGCCCCGGGAGAAGGGAAAGCCCTCGCCTACAAAACCAGCTGAAGCTCAGCTCGCCGCAAGCGCAGCCCTCGGGGTGCAGCCACCACCCCTGGGCCCTGCCCCGGCACCCCAAGGGTCACAACCAGTCCTCAAAAACTCAAGCTCAGCACAACATGGGGACGCAGCTGATCTTCCCAGGGAGCTACAGCCAAGGAGGGACAAGCCGCGGTCACTCACTGCCTTCTCCACCTCGCTGCTGGGATGAGTATCTCCCCTAAATGGCCAAGAGTCTGAGTTCGTGCTCACAGCTCCCCGTGAGATGCCTCCTACAGCCGTGACGTCCACCCAGAGGCAAGAGCCACAGCAGGAGAGCCTACAGACCACTCTGCCCCCAGGAACACACCCCTCAGCCCCTCAAAGTCTCCTGCACTTACTGGGAACGGGTGGTACGGGGAAGCCGCTGCCGCCCCTCGCGCTCTCGGGGTGGATGGGAGCATGGACAGCCCCGTCGAGAAGATCCCCAGACTGCTGAGATTCAATCCTGGGATCAGGTTGGCTTGTTGCTGGGAAAGCAAACACAACGAGAAATGAGCAATAGGCCGAGTGGAGCTTTTGGGGTTCTCACCACACGGAGTGGATGATGGGTGAGAACCAGCCCTTGATGGAAGAGAGAAACCACCCCCGTAGTTTTCTTCTGGCCACCCCAGCAGTGGCTCTCAAGCAAGGGCATCCCAGGCAGAGGGACTGGGAGCTTACACTGACGGCCACCACATCGTTCTCGTAGGCCTCTCGCAGCTTCTTCATGATCTCCACTTCGGCCTTGGAGCACGCCTCCATGCTGCCCTTCACCGTGATGGTCCGCTCGGGGTTATAAATGGTTAAATCCTGCAACCTACCCCACAGATACATCCAGACAGATGGTTAAAGGGGGGGTCTCAAGTCAAAAAACACAAGGGAAGCTTAAAGATGAGGGTTCCCCCTGAGACAGCGTGGAACCGCACGCCCTCTCCCTGCCTGGGACGAGGAACACCCACCCGGGAAGGGGAACGTGCGTAGGAGGATGCGAAGTCTCTGTTTTCTGGCTCCGGTTCTACCTGAGCCGTGTCGGATGGAGTGAGGTGGCTTGGTGCCCACCAGGACTTACGGGGAGATGGTGATCTTGGTGCCTGTGTCCTGCTCGATCTTCTTGAGGTTGCGTCCCTCCTTGCCGATCAACCGCCCCACCAGGCTGTTGTGTGCAAGGATCTTCAAAGGAATCTCTTCTGCTCTAAAAGGGATTAAAATAATAAAATCTAAAGGTCCACCTGGCTCAAAAACCAATTTCCAGCAATGGGGACTAACGATATGGTGGAAGGAGAGAAAAACCTCCACTGCTTCCCACCACTGTATCTCCTCAGCTTTGGGGGAAGAAGAACTCAAGGACTTCCCAAGACCAATCGAAGATCTATATTTCACGGAATTTTGTTCTCCAACCTTGCCTACATCCTCCTGAGACCCACCCGAGCTTCTAGTCTCGCCAGCACTGTCGATCATACCATGGAGAAGTTATTAAGCTGTCATGACCCATGACTCTATCCTGAAACTCCAAATGCCAGCGGTTCCCTCACAGGGTAGGGGCAACAGAACCACAGAATCACCAGGTTGGAAAAGACCCACCGGATCATCGAGTCCAACCATTCCCATCAATCACTAACCCATGTCCCTCAGCACCTCGTCCACCCGTCCCTTAAACCCCTCCAGGGAAGGGGACTCAACCCCCTCCCTGGGCAGCCTCGGACAGGGAGCAATGACCCTTTCTGTGAAAAATCTGTTTCTGAAGGTGGCTTCTTCTCCACAGATGCCTGAATTTACCTCCTTTCCAGCCAACCCGCCCGTTTCACTGAGCCAGGGCCACTCACGATTTGGTTTCCTCAGCCTCCTTCTGCATGATATCAAGGATCATGCGACACGCCTCGGAGCAGCCCTCTGGTGAGGCGTGGATGGTGATGGGCTTCTCAGCGGCACCAGCGTTCTCCTTCCGATGGATGTCAACCCTACAGCGAAACAACCAGCAGAGAGGAGCCCCCTGAGACACACCTGGGGTCACACGAAGGCTTTGAGAGCTCAGAAGCTGAGCCTGCTCCTCACAGAAAAGCTCATTTCAACACCTGCTCGAGCGCTGGGGTGAACCTGGGTCTCATTGATGAATGTTCACCACCAACCTGGTCTCACACAGCCCAGGCAGGGCTTTGCTTCAGCTGATTTACATCAGGTTTGAGCTACGTTCACCTTTATGCCCTGAGGTTTGCCTGGAAACTGAGACACATCCACGAACGTCCAACGATGCATCAAGAGGGAGCAGAACATCCTCAACTGGACAAAGCCCTGAGTAACTTGGTCTATCGTCTTTGACGCCAGCTCCCTCGGAGCAGGAGACCGGAGGTCCCTTCCAACCTCAACCTCTCTCCACACAACACCCAAGCTGTCCAGCGACCAGCCGCTGCCACGACCGCCGCGAGTCCTTCGGGACAAAGTCGACTTACCCGCAGGCAGCACTTGGCATGACAAGGAGGGACACGTCAACAACGGCGCTCGTACTCACGCCCTTCCCCAGGAGACCAGAACGCTCTCCCGTGCGCCCCGGCAGGGACCGCGCTCAAGCTCCTCTGGTCCTCCCCTCCGGCGGGGAGGAGGCACGTGCCCCCAGCTCGCTCCTCACCACTTAACCACACGTGGCAAAGGCCCTGAGAGAGAGGGAGAGAGGAAAGCAGGGTAGGAGACTCCCGTGGGCCACCAGCACCTCCTGAAGAACTGGGGTGAGCAACCCTTCCATCTTCTCCACGTGATGCCACCACCTCGGTGTCCCTGTCCCTGCTGCCGTGAGGGCTGGGCTGGCCCCGATCATCTCAGAGGGTGCAGCAGCTCTTCGGTCCCTCAGGGAATGCCACCAGCACTCAGCTCCAACACGGTGCCCTCCAGCCATGTCTCCATAAAAGGTCCCCGTCCTGGCTGGGATCATTCGTGGTGCTGCTTGTGTGCAAAGGCTGAGGGATGGGGTGCAGTCACCCCTAAGGAGCATCACGCTTGGATGCTGCAGGATCCTGTGGGTTTGCACAGCTCAGCTCTTCCAGGAGCTCATGAACCAGCACCTAGGAACAAGGATGCTTCATCTACAGGTTGAGGGGGAGCGGCTGGGGCAACTTTGAGGCCACGGAGATGATCTGAGGGCTGGAGCAACTCCTGTATGAGGACAGGCTGGGAGAGGTGGGGTTGTTCAGCCTGGAGAAAAGAAGGCTGCGGGGAGACCTTAGAGCAGCTTCCAGTGCTGAAAGGGGCTCCAGGAAAGCTGGGGAGGAGCTCTGGATCAGGGAGCACAGGGATGGGACGATGCAGAACAGTTTTGAGCTGGAAGAGGGGAGATTGAGATGAGATCTTGGGGAGAAATGTTTTGCTGTGAGGGTGGGGAGGCTCTGGCGCAGGCTGCCCAGAGCAGGGGTGGCTGCCCCATCCCTGGAGGGGTTCAAGGCCAGGCTGGATGGGGCTTGGAGCCCCTGATCCAGTGGGAGGTGTCCCCACCCAGGGCAGGGGTGGGACTGGATGGGCTTTGAGGTCCCTTCCAATTCAAATAACTCGATGAACCTTCCCCGAGGCAGGGGGAGAGCCTGCACCACCAGCTTCCAAAGGGGTCTCAGAGTGGCTTCATCCAAGCACTGAAGAGGGAATGAAGACAGGGGAGAGAAGGCAAACACATCACAGTGTGCCACGAGAGGCCATGACGAGCCCGTCCTCCAGAGGGGGGTCGCACTGTCACACCAGGTTGATGCTCCAAGCCATGAGGAACCAATGAGGAATCCACGGCTGCCCCAACAAACCCCGCAGGCAGCTTCTTGAACCCACGAATGGTTGAGGCTGATGGAGAAGGTGATCCTCAATCCCCACATCCCGTGCTGCAGGCAGGGGAGCCGGGGCAGCTGGGATGGTGGGACAGCTACAGGGCAGGTTTGCGCATGGTGCAGCAGGAAAAACTCCAGGAGATCCTTGTGGGGTTGGTGCTGGGGGGGCTTCAGAGTGGTGGCCGTGAGGTACAGCCCTCTCGAGGCGGTCGGTCCTGTATGCACATGGGGTTATCCTGGCCCTATGGCTTCTTGGTAGCCACGGAGCTCTCCTCGCCCAGTTACAAGGGCTGCAGCCACTGTGGAAGGTCGTCTGGTGAGGGGGGTCCTGGTCCAGGCTCCTCCTCAGCCAAGGAAGAAGACTGCTCCACCTGGTGACAGTTTTGTCCCCTAGAGCTCAAGAACATCTGTGGGCACCACCGTGTGTGGAGACAGGGGTGAAGTCCTACATGAACTGAGGAATCCAGGCACCATCATTGCTCTGGGTATGAGCAGGGGCCCGGGGAACG
Source organism: Phaenicophaeus curvirostris (assembly GCF_032191515.1). Classification (NCBI taxonomy): domain Eukaryota; kingdom Metazoa; phylum Chordata; class Aves; order Cuculiformes; family Cuculidae; genus Phaenicophaeus; species Phaenicophaeus curvirostris. The sequence continues at coordinate 26,525,599 of NC_091401.1, forward strand.
CGATGTGACCAGCACCCTCGTCCCCAGGATTGTCACACTGGGGGGTGACGGCAGCTTGAGCAGGGACAGAGCTGCAGGCTGACACCCAGACTGACGGCTACGGTCTCAGGAGGGTGCAGGAGGTTCCCCAGTCCAGGGCTGGAGGGGAGGTGGAGGCTCTCCGCTGCACGTGGTCTCCTCGAGCAGGTCAGGAGAAGTGGATGCACAGAGCACGGCCTTCCTCCACAGCACCAGGTCTTCAGTGCAGGGACAGGGAGTCAATCCACAAGGGGGGACAGCTCGGCAGCAGCACTTGGCCTCTTGGTCCTGAGAAACCGGCAACCAGCACCTCCCACCTTCCTCACCAGGCTCAGGGCTTGCAAAGGGCAACCTTCCCGTCTTGAGTGGCCAGGACACAGCATCACCCACTGCTCATCCCACTAGGAGACTCACCTGGAGGAGAGGGGCTTGTGGCCAACTGGGACCAGCTCACGGCTACTAGGTGGCCACGCTCTATGGGTAGCCGGGCTTGAGGAGCTCCTGTCCCTACGCATCAGCCTCTCTTCCATACCAACCTCTTCCTACCAACCCAACCCAGCCCTGGGCGCAGCTCGTGCTCCCTCCTGCTCAAGCGGACGCGCTATTACCCAACAATTTGCCTCTCAAAGCTTCTCTGAGAACTAGGAAGCCCTGGAGATGTTCTGGTACAGGAGTCCTATGTCCTGTGGGATCACCGGGTTCAGGATGATGAGAATGGGAGGAGACAGCTTTGGGATGAACACAAACAAATCCAGGCAGGAACAAACCATGCGGGAAAACCATGCAGAAAATCAAGAGGTGAAATCAATGTGAACATCGGCAAGAGAAACATGGAAACCTTTGGCAAAATAGCACCCTTCTCCCCATTTTTTTTCCAAAAGAGAAGTATTAGATTGCCAAAAAAGGGCTTCAAATGGTCACCAAAAGCCCATCCTTCTCAGGGCAGCGCTCCCAGGGTGCCCCCGCTCCCCCTGCAGCAGCTCCAGCCCACACGGGGCGCTGCGGGATGGACCATCACACCTAGGATGGCCCTTCCCCACATCCCCAAATGTCCCCTTTGTCCCTAAAGCCTCACCCCCAGCCTTTCTTGTGAGGAGGCTTCAGAAACCCATTCGAGGGCAGTTGCAGTGCGCATCCCCCTCTGGCTGTACCCAGACCACCCTGGCCAGCAGGAACAGTTTGGAACACGGGTTCTACCACCATCCCATGAAGGCTGCACCCCACGAAATCGGCACCTAAAGCCCCAAGCGCATGGAGGATCCATGCTGGCAACCTACAGAAGGAAAGGAAACCATTCGAGATACTTACTTGGACTGAGTTTGCTTAGTAAGGTTCTTTATGGTCATGCCCTCCTTTCCTATGATCGCACCAACAAACTGCGTGGGCACCAGCATCCGCAGTGGGAACTCGAGCTGTTTGGGCTGCGAGGAGCCCCCTGGGGAAGAGCCCCGCTCCCTGGAAGGGTGGCCCCCGCGGCGCGATCGCGGCGGGGGCGGAGGGGAGCTCACCTCTTCATCCGGGATGTAGGAAATCTTGAAGGAATAGTTCTCAAGCTGGTGGCCGCTCAGCTTCTCAATTGCTCTGCAAGGTAGCGAGAGGTGAGGGCTGGTGAGGGGCTGCCCAGGGACGGGTGCATCTCCAGAACTTGCCCTTGTAGATCACGGTCCCTCACCAACCCTGAATCTTCTTCCCTCACCAGAGTCCAGAGTCCCCCATGGGCAGGGACACCTCCCACTGGCCCAGGGGCTCCAAGCCCCATCCAGCCTGGCCTTGAACCCCTCCAGGGATGGGGCAGCCACCCCTGCTCTGGGCAACCTGGGCCAGGGCCTCCCCATCCACACAGAACTTTCTCTTCTTAAGATCTCATCTCCATCTCCCCTCTTGCAGCTCAAAAATGTCACCCTTGTCCCATCCCTGTTATCCCTGATCCAGAGCCCCTCCCCAGCTTTCCTAGAGCCCCTTTCAGCACTGGAAGCTGCTCTAAGGTCTCAGCACCCCAAGTCCTTCTCCTCAGAGCCGCTCCCAATCCATCCTCCACCCAGCCTGGATTTGCAGCTGGGATTGCCCCGACCCAGGCGCAGGACCTTCTCCCTTGGCCTCGTTGAACCCCGTGAGGTTCCCACAGCCCCTCTCAGCCTGTCCAGGCCCCCTGGACGCCGTCCCTTCCCTCCAGCCTGTCGACCCACCACACACCTTGGTGACCTCAGCAAACTTGCAGACATGGACAAGACGAACCAAACTCCACTTACACTTTTGCTTCTTCTTTAGTTGCGTAGGTCACGTTGACAACGGCTGCTTCTGTGTCTGTGTTGACTGGGGGAAGAGCAAGAGAAGGAGCGTTTAGAGCAGGAGGGGAGGTGTCCATGCCCTCCCACCACCAGACAGCGGCCCCAGGGCTTGAGCCCACAGGAAAGACCATTTCAACCCAGTACCAGTGACTGGGAAACCTGGGTTCCCTTCCACTGGGTTTTCTGCAGTGTGGGCAGAGCTGGGAAGTGGCTCTGGGATTTTCGGGCAGATAGGGACCACCACGCTGGACCATCTTACCTTGCTCTACGTTCTCCACCGTCCCACACTGAGCTAAGAGGCCATCCAGCACCTGAGGGAGCAGCAAACAGGCAGGTGAGGAAGGCAGGAGGGGCGTGGGACAGGCAGGGAAGAGCCTTCACCCACAGACACCCTCCAAAGAGCCTGCACCATCCAACGGCTCAAGTGTCTTCACCCACCTCCATCCCATTATCCCGGCGATGCCCCATGGCTCCAAGCTGCCCCACAGCTCCAGGACCCACAAGCAGGCAGGAGATGGAGCCCAGTTCGTGCTCCACCCTCATCCTGGGGTCACTGGGAAGGTCAAGGGTGGCCCACGCGCCGATCACACGCTCGGGCAGCGCAGCTCGTGCTGCTCAGTGCGACTGGCGGAGGAGGAGATGGACGGGATGCTTTTAGGATCGTCTGCTCCTTACCTCCCACTGCAGGTGTGGGGGGATGTTTCGTATCTGGATCTTCCTGCTCCTGCAAAGACAAAGCCCTGGATGGGAATGGTTGGACTCGATGATCCAATGGGTCTTTTCCAACCTGGTGATTCTAGGATTCTAGGGTCTGCAGGCACCACACGGCAGGAGGGGAAAGGCTTCCCAGGAACTGGACGGCAGCTGGTGAGAGCTTCCCAAAGCATCCCCCTTCCCCACCCCGAGCTGGAGCAGCTCAGCCCCACGGAACGCCGCTCCTCTCTGCCTTGCCCCGACACCCATGGAGCTGCCTGGGGAACGCTCCTTCCTCGCGCTGGCTGCTGGGTTTCCAAGGAAACCTCCTGAGATGAGCCTCTGCAGAGTCCTGGCCACACGGGCACAGCTGGGGGACAAGCAGGCACAGCCCTGACCCCAAATCCCACCCCGGGCAGCCCTGCTACCCCTTGGAGAGGTGTGTCCTACTGATGGCCACCACTTCCAAGCAATATGGAGCCGCTTTCCATAGGGAAACCTAAGCACATCTCCCCAGAGGCCGCCCCTGGAGGTGGCCAGGACACCCAGCCTTGCCAGGGTTGCGCTCCCAACCTCATGCTGGGGAAACATGCTGGAAGCCAAGGGTCTCCGGGCAGCCCTACCTGCCTCAGGAAATGTTTGTCCCAGGCAAGAAAACATCCACAAAAAGTGATGCTGATGAGCACCACCAAGCGATGCTGAGGTCCAAACCCAGTCCCACCTGAGCTTTCCAGACCCATCAGCTCAGGGCTCAGGACAGGGAGGCTCCCCTAAGTGGGTAGGGATAAAGCAACCATTGGGTTTGTCTTTTTTTCATAATGATCTGTGTTTTTTCAGTCTATCAGGTCATCCTCAACAAGTTTTGCTCTCACACAACCCAGCCCAGCAGCGGATCTTAATGAGAAAGCACTAAAGAGCTGCCCCAGCTTAGCCCAGTTGTCACCAGCAGCCAGTTCCCCTCCCAGCCCGGCGGCTTTGCCTCCACGCTCTTAAGGAATTAAAATCCCATCACGTTAAAGCCCTTTGGCAGGACGAGCAGCCAACGGAGCTGGGGACGCGAGGCCATCACGGTGGGGACAGCTCAGAGAGCATCAATGCGGGGAGAGGAACCAGCTCCAGGTGAACAGGAGGAAGGAAAAGAGTAGGAAAGGGGAAAAAGAAAGGGAGAGGGGAAAGGGGAAAAAGAAAGGGAGAGGGGAAAGGGGAAAAAGAAAGGGAGAGGGGAAAGGGGAAAAAGAAAGGGAGAGGGGAAAGGGGAAAAAGAAAGGGAGAGGGGAAAGGGGAAAAAGAAAGGGAGAGGGGAAAGGGGAAAAAGAAAGGGAGAGGGGAAAGGGGAAAAAGAAAGGGAGAGAGAAGGGGGAAAATAAAAGGAGGGGGGAAAGGGGGAAATAAAAGGACATGGCATGGACAGCATGGCCTTGGTCACCCTCCTGCATCCCCTGTACCCACACACCGCCCTGCATCCCTGGTGCCACCTCTCTTCCTTCCCCACATCCCTAATGCCACCCCATTCCTACCCCTGATGCCACTCTGCTCTTGTCCCTGATGCCACCTCACTCCCATCCCCGCATCCCTGGTCCCGCTCCCATCCCTGCATCCCTGAAGACCTCCTGCTCCCATCCCGCAGCAACGAGCCGAGCGGAAAGGCAGCTAAAGAAACCCAAACCAACTCTGCTGCCAGCAGCCCAGTTCATCCACAGCCACAACCAGACAAAATAAACCAAGCGACAGCGTCGCACCCAGAAACAACAGAGCCCATCTCGGAAAGACCCAGCTCCACGGGGATTCTCCTGGCCAGTTCCATAGGGAACGGCATCCGAGACCTGCAGGGAACGTGCAGCAGCAGGAGGAGCTTCTCCCACACCTGATGCCACCAGCATTGCCCTGGCAACGTCAGGTTGATGTGCAAATATACACGAATACACAGTTATATGTAGAGAAATAAACACCTTCAAATGTATCACAGAATCCTGGGATGGTTTGGGTTGGAAGGGACCTCAAAGCCCATCCAGTCCCACCCCTGCCAACAGAACCGCTTTGCAGGAGGATTTCCTCCCCCCTAACGCAGCATCCCGGGGATGACGAGCAATTAGGGCTGAGGAGAAAAAAGAGGGGCTGCCCTCGCCCCTTGATCTCAAGCCTTAACCCCGCTGGTATTTCAGGTTTGAAATCAACAAGGTGAGGGAAAATAAGTAAATAAATAAAGCCAAAATACGCAGAAATGAGAGCTGAGAGGAAACTTGGTTAAGGATAATTCCTTGTGAAACGGGAGAAAATCCTGCAGATCCCATAAACCCCAAGTTCCCTTCGCCACCCGGAGTAAATGATTCTATGATTTACTATGATTCTAGGAGTAAATCATTCTATGATTCCATGAAACCCACCCTGGTTTTGCTGTTTACTAGAACAGCACAAATTGTTATTGTTGTTGTTATTATTATTATTATTATTATTATTACTACTACTACTATCACAGGGCTTTCCAACCCCAGCCCTGCCCAGGGTCCTTCGGGCTTTTATTTCTCCTCACAGCTGAAGCAGAAATTAAAAGGCACCTTCAGCATCAGGAACCCGAAAATCTCACTGTTTGGAGACATTAAATTGGGTTTCTCCGCGTAAACTCATCACTCTTACCCATCCCTCATACACGAGTCTCAGCCCTGGGGTGGCTGGGGTTTGCCTCCCACATTTCACCACCAAGCCACATGGTTTTATGCCTGTATTTTCCCTTTTTAACAGGTTTTTCCAAGGTTCCAGAGATCCTGGAGGGAGAAGATGCCGACACTCCCCTTGCCACCACATTCTGGATACAAAACACTCTCGCAGTGGGACGGCATCGCCTTGCTTTAAGCAAATAAAATTACTCCCTGCTCTTGCTGGGTTTAAAAATTAACTACAAAATTTTTTTTAAGTGTTTTAAAAATTAATTTAATTTTTTAAACCCATTTAAATTTCAAAATTAATTTAAATTTCAAGTCGATTTAAAATTTTTACGTGTTTTTTTTAAAAAAACCCAAACAACAGGGTGATTTTTTTTTTCCCTGTCCCTTCTCCCACGCCCAACACAGTATCAACGAGGGATAAAAACAATCGAGATGCTGTTGGATCCTTCCTATTGGAGCCTGAACCGTGTGCAGGGCTGATTTTTAACTCGTGACAGGCAGGATTTACACTCATGTTCAAATCCCAGGCTTTTCCAGCCTGTTTCTTATCAAACCATATTTCTATGCCTGTAAATTAGTGGAATGTCTCGATATTAGACATAAATATGGATAATTTATTATCTAATATTATATTAGATAATATCTAATATATTATCTATTATCTAATTTATTAAGAGATCTTATAATATAATTATTAGAGGTATAAAAACGAAGCAGCCCAGGTGAACGCAGAGGGGAAGGAGCAGGTACCAGCACCGCCTGGTCCCCATCGCCGTAACGCAGAAACCAAGGGGGACTCGGGGCCCCCAAACCCAATTAAAAGCACAAACTAATTTAACTAACGGGGATTTCACCCAACGGAGCCGCCCTGACCTCCCAGCGCCTTCTCCGGGACCGGATTGCAACTGCAAAAATCACATCGTCTATGAATTTCAAAGCTGGGTGGGGGGTGAAACCACAACCATTCCCAGCCAAAAATCACGGATTAACAACCCAACCTGTCATCTCCGGAGGCGAAGGCCACCGGGGGGGCTCCTCTAGGGCAGAAGGGGCTGGTTTAGCTGCAGAAAATAAGATATCGGCTTAAACGAGATCTCGATAAGCCAGGGAGCCGAGCTGGAAGAGAAAACTCGGAGCTGATTGCAAACCAAGGGGAAGCAAATCGGCGTTGATGCTCCAGGAAAGCCGGGAACGGAGAGCGGGAGCATCCCAGCGCCACCGAGGGCTTAGGTGCAGGGAGGCTCCTTGTTTACATCCTCTCCGTCCACCAGATAGTGCGGAGCCGCAGCTCCAGCTCTTCCCAAACTCCCAATTTCTGCCTCCATCCCTCTTCCAAAGTCGCCGGCAGCGCGACCGGCGGAGATTTCACCTCCAAGAGGGTGACCCGGGGGGGTTCAGCTTGGGTTCGGGAGGTTTTCCTGAAGGTACGAGAGCGTGTGATCCCTGACGAAGAAGAATCCCGCTCGGGCACACGTGACGCGGGGCCCGAGCCGTAATTACACAACAGCATCGCCCCCGTCGCTCCCAAACCCGGCTCCGAGCCCCCTGACCTCGGTGCCATCCCCGACAGCGGCGCCGTCCAACGGGGTCGTTCCGGAGCTCTGATCCTGAGAAATGGGGCTGGTGGGGGGCTAAACCCCTCGCCACGAGGCAGCTACGCCACGCGCCCCCGGCTTGGCTTGTTCAACGAGGGAACCGTGGGGCGCCCCGACGCCTGGGGAGAGCGGGAGGGCAGCTCCCACCAACCCAACCCAACCCCAACCCAACCCAACTCAACCCAACTCAACCCCAACCCCAATGCAACCCAAACCCAACACAAAACACAACCCAACGCAACCCAAAACTAACACAAAACTCAACCCAACGCAACCCAACCCCAACCCAACCCCAACGCAACCCAAAACCAACCCAAAACCAACACAAAACCCAACCCCACGGAGCTCGGGGATCCTCCTGCAGCGTAAACGAGGGGAAAGAGGCGCTCGGGAAGAGCAAATAGCTCAATTACTTATCAAAACCAACATTTTTCTACAGCGCCCGCAGCCCCAGGGCAGGGCAGGACCCCCCTCGGTTGGGAAGAGGGGGGGAAAAGGGCTTTTTCCCTTGTTTTCGCCCCAAAGGGGTGGTGGGTGCTCCCCAGAGCGAAGGGACCCCCCGGGATCACCCCCTCCCGGGTCCCAGCGGGGTTCGGGGGGTTGGGGGGGGGTTACCTGAGCTTTTTCAGCGGGGGATCCTCCACCTCCATCCCTTTCCCACGCTGCTCGGCTCCCCCTGCGGGAGAGAGCGGGGGGGTCAGCATCCCTCTCCGCCCCCCCCCCCCTCCATCCCGGTCCCATCCCGGTGTCCCCCCCCCCCCCCCCGGGCTTGGGGCGCCCCTGGCCCCGCGCCCCCCGCACCCCCCGGCCGGGCACCTCGTCCAAAGCCCCCCGGGAGGCTGGGGGTGCGGGGGGACCGGGGGGGCCGGGGGGGGCGAGCCCCGCCGCCCCCCAATAAAATCGGATGAAATAATCGGCGAAAAATCCGCGCGAGGCTGGAAGGAGCCGGGAGGAGGAGGAGGAGGAGGAGGGAGCGGGGGATGCTCGGGGAGGTCCCCCCCCCTCACCCGGGAGGCTGCGGGTGGCTCGGAGGGTCCAGGGGCGGAGAGCGACCCCCCACACACACACCCCCACCCCGAAAAATAAACCTGCGGGGTCCGGAGCGGCCCCCGAGCGGAGGGGAGGAGCCGGGAACGCCCCGGGGAGGGACCGGGGGTGGGATGGAGTGGGGGGGGAGGGATGGGGGGGGGGTGGGATGGGATGGGGGGGGGGGGTAAATACGATGAGATGGGATTGGGTGGGGTGGAATGGATGGGATGGGATGGATAGGATGGGGTGGGATGGGGTGAACAGGATGGATGGGATGGGATGGGGTGGGATAAACAGGATGGATGGCGTGGGATGGGATGGTTGGGGTGGAGTGGATGGGATGGAATGGGATGGGATTGAATGGATAGGATGGGGTGGGATGGGATGGGATGGGGTAAACAGCATGGATGGGATGGAGTAGACGGGGTGGGATGGAGTAGACAGGATGGGGTGGGATGGGGTGGTTGGGGTGGAATGGGGTAAACAGGATGGATGGGGTGGGATGGGGTAGATGGCATGGGGTGGGATGGGATGGTTGGGGTGGGATGGGATGGAGTAGATGGGATGGGATGGGGTGGGATAAACAGGATGGATGGGATGAGATGGGGTAGATGGGATGGGATGGATGGGATGGAATGGATAGGATGGGGTGGGATGGGATGGGGTGGATGGGGTAAACAGGATGGATGGGATGGGGTAGACAGGATGGGATGGAATGGATAGGGTGCAGTGGAATGGATGGGATGGGGTGGTTGGGGTGGGATGGGATGAATGGATTGGGATGGGGTGGATGGGATGGATTGGGGTGGGATGGGATGAATGGATTGGGATAGGATGGGGTAAACAGGATGGATGGGATGGGGTAGACGGGATGGGATGAGATGGGAGAGGGTGGATGGGGTGGATGGGATGGTTGGGATGGAATGAATGGGATGAGATGGGAGAGGGTGGATAGGGTGGATGAGATGATTGGGGTGGATTGTGATGAATGGAGTGGGGTGGGATGGGTGTGTGGGCGGGGTGAGGTGGGATAGGATGGGGTGGAATGAGTAGAATCAGGTGGGGTGGGTGGGCTGGGCTGGGGTAAATGGAATGAGATGGGATGGATTGGGATGAATGGGGTGAGGTGGGATAGGACTGGGCGGAATGGGTAGAATCAGGTGGATGGGATGGGTGGGGTGGGGTAAATGAGATGGGATTGGGTGGTACAGGATGGATGCATGGGGTGGAATGGATGGGATGGAATAGATAGGATGGGGTGAAACGGATAAGATGGGATGGGATGGATAGGATGGGATGGATTGGGGTGGGAGGGGATAGGGTAAACAGGATGTATGGGATGGGGTGGATGGGATAGTTAGGGTGGATTGGGATGAATGGGGTGGGGTGGGATAGGATGGGGTGGAATGGGTAGAATCAGGTGAGGTGGATGGGATGGGTGGGGTGGGTGGGCTGGGCTGGGGTGGAGTAAATGGGATGAGATGGGATTGGGTGGGGTGGAATTGATAGGATGGGGTGGAATGGGTAGAATTAGGTGGGGTGGATGGCATGGGATGGGATGGATGGGGTGGAATGGATGGGATGAAATGGATGGAGTGGGGCGGATAGGGCGGAATGGATAGAATCAGGTGGGGTGGGGTGGAATGGATGGGATGGGGTAGATGGGGTGTCTTGGAAAGGGATGGGGGGGGGAAGGATGGGATGAGGCGGTGTTGTGGCCTCTGGGCTCTGCTGGAGGATGTCTCTGAGTCACCAAGGGTGTCACCACTTGCCTCATCTGCTGAAGGTAAAGGAATTTTTTCTCTCTTGTTGAGAATCCAATCCCAAATCTGGATGGAAGCACATGCAGACTATGAACAGAGACTAAAATAAGGTGCAGAAGTCAGACTGGACGGCAGGAGGGGACAGGAGTCCTTGGAGCAGAACACTGTGTCCTAGCACCCGTTGCGCCTTACTGGGAATGGGGGGAATGGAATTCCCAGGATTTAAGCAGCGTGGTGGGACAATTACCAGTCCCGCTGACTCTGCCGCGAGCCGTCCCGCTGCCGGGCATCCCCTGTCACGTGGAGGTGCCGGACAGGGTAGGAATAGCGGTGACGGGCGCTCGATGCCGTGCGTGTAGCAAAAATAGCTGTGGTTGGACTGCAATGATGCAAAGAGAGAAGAATCCTTTCTCCTCCGATTTCTCCGTCTTTGCTTTCGCTGCAGCTCCTGCCAGGCGGCCGTGTAGCTGCAGGGCCGGGGGCTTCACCATCCCCAGCACCATTCTGGGGGGGCTTTTAGGCTGATAATCAGAGAATCATGGAATGGTTTGGGTTGGAAGGGACCTCAAAGCCCACCCAGTCCCACCCCTGCCATGGGCAGGGACACCTCCCACTGGATCAGGGGCTCCAAGCCCCATCCAGCCTGGCCTTGAACCCCTCCAGGGATGGGGCAGCCACCCCTGCTCTGGGCAGCCTGGGCCAGGGCCTCCCACGCCTCTGGTGAAAAATTTCTTCCTGATATCTAATCTCAATCTTCCCCTTCCAATTTAAAGCGATTCCCCCTTGTCTTGCCACTCCAGGGCATTGGCAAAAGCCCCTCCCCAGCTTTCCTGGAGCCCCTTTCAGCACTGGAAGCTGCTCTAAGGTCTCCCCGCAGCCTTCTCTTCTCCAGGCTGAACAACCCCAACTCTCTCAGCCTGTCCTCATATACAGGAGGTTCTCCAGCCCTCGGATCATCTCCGTGGCCTCCTCTGGACTCTCTCCACCAGCTCCATGTCCTCCCTGCGCTGAGGACTCCAGAGCTGGACCCTGGGCTCCAGGTGGGGTCTCGCATCCTTTTAAAATAATGCCCTTTTCCAGGCTTACCCTCCTTCAGGTCATTAATTCATCCTCAGAGATGAGCTACCAACAGTAATGGGACAGGGAGCGGCCGTTTCAACCTATGAAGTCGTTGCCACTGGGAAGTGGCAAGAGAAACCTGAGGGTCTGGGAATAACCAGCACCCACAAGGTTGCTGCACTCATTCACTCCTCGTCCATCCTCGCTCAAGCCACGTGCAGGAGCTGGACGTACCCGGGGATGTCTCCCGCAATTACCACAAGATCTTATCCCTCCCACTCTGGGCTTTTGGCTTCGCAGAAGGAGCTCAACAACCTTCTTCAGATGTTTTTTGTTCTCTCTTTCCCAGGTGGACCAGTCGTGGTCTGGGTGAGATGGTCATGGGACGTTTGTTCTTTGGGGAGGAAGATGAAAGAGCATGGATGCAAAATAGCTGGTGAGGGAGCGAGAACCCAGGGGAAATGGCCCAAGGGGTGTGCAGAACAGCAGGAAAATTGAGTCCTCTTCTAAGGTGGGATGTGCAGCAAGGTCTTTCCTCTCTGAAAAGAGATACTGGCATGGAAAGAGTCTGGGAGGAGGCAGCAAGGCTGATAAAAAGAGCAAAAACCCGTGAGAGCGAGGGAAGGCTGAGGGCAGGGTTGTTTAGTCTGGAGGAGAAGATAACAGACTGCGTGTGAAGGACAGCGTGGAGGAGACAAGGGGAATCAGGGACATCTGAGTGTTCGGTGGATCAGGCAGAAGGAGGAGGTGCCGTTCCTCGGCTGGAGGGTTTGGGGAGGAGGTAGGACAGTGCCTGGAGCCACCACACCCACCCAGGGGATCACAGGTCCCCTCCAGGCTTGGCATGAACAGCTTGGCCAACTCCGTTTCTCCTCTCTGCTCTTAAGGCCCAGTTTCAAGTTAATTGTGCTTGGAAGCCCCCATGTGAGCTGGTTTGAATATCATATAATCATGTTTTCCTTCATATACTAAAACCACACCAACCTTTAAGCTCTGCCCTGCCACGAGGAGCCTCCTCGTGCCCAGGGACCGCAGCATCTCACATCGAGAGAGGCACGAAGCGGCCCAGAGGAAACTCCCCCTGCACGTGGTGGAGAGACCGGCAAAAGCGAAGCCCGGCTTCCTTTTTCCCCAGCGCTGGTGCAGTTTGGTGTTCGTGCTCCTCACCGCGGGTCAGCAGAGGGCACGGTGCAGATGTTGCTTTCGCAGCCGCGGTGGCAGAGACGCTTCCCCAGCGCTGGTGCGATCGCTGCTGCGGGTCAGGCTCCTCTGTTCCCCATTCCCGGGGCTGGATTTTCTCGCTGGGGTTGGCAGAGAGGCGGGACGTCCAGCAGCAATCCCGCTGCAGTTTCCAAGTGCATCGCATACCACAGCCATCAGTCATTCCCGCGCAACGGGGCAGCGTGACGCAGGCCAGGGAGCATCTGAGCAGCGGCTGGAGCCGCCGGCGTGAATCAGCAGCAGGAAACATCCACCCCAAAGACTCTCCCAGTGCAAGGCCACAGCGGGGCCGCAGCCGATGCCTTCCCAAGCCCCAGAAATGCTTTAAATGGATTTTAGGATGCACCTAATCAACTCAACCCCCGCTTCCCATTCATACCTGCTGCAAGGGAAACGCTTGCTCGCAGCCAGAGCAGAGCATCGGGGTCCCAGCGTGACCAGCAGCACCAGGTACCTGCGTGCTGGGAAGGAGGAGAGGAGCTCTCACAGCAGCTCCAAGGCACGGGATAAACTCGGCTGCTAGGAACCGCAGCACCGCAAAATCCTCCTTTGACTGAAACAGAAAGACAATTCAACAAGGCCAAGTACAAGGTCCTGCGCCTGGGTTGGGGCAATCCATGGTTTCAGTACAGGCTGGGGGACGTGACCGAGAGCAGCCCGGAGGACTTGGGTGCTGGGGAATGAAAAGCTCAATGTGAGACGGCAATGGAAATTCGCAGCCCAGAAACCAACCGTGTCCTGGGCTGCATCCAGAGCCGTGGGACCAGCAGGGAGGGAGGGGATCCTGCCCCTCTGCTCCGCTCTGAGAGACCCACCTGGAGCCCTGGGTCCAGCTCTGGAGTCCTGAGCACAGGGAGGACATGGAGCTGTTGGAGATTATCCGAGCGCTGAAGCATCTCCTGTATGAGCACAGGCTGAGAGACTTGGGATTGTTCAGCCTGGAGAAGGCTGCAGGGAGTCTTTAGAGCAGCTTCCAGTGCTGAAAGGGGCTCCAGGAAAGCTGGGGAGGGGCTCTGGATCAGGGAGTGTAGGGAGAGAACAGGGGGAACAGCTTTAAGTTGGAGGGGGAAGATTTAGTTGAGACATTAGGAAGAAATTCTTCACACTGAGGGTGGGGACGCCCTGGCCCAGGTTGCCCAGAGCAGGGGTGGCTGCCCCATCCCTGGAGGGGTTCAAGGCCAGGTTGGATGGGGCTTGGAGCAGCCTGGGCCAGTGGGAGGTGTCCCTGCCCCTGGCAGGGGTGGGACTGGATGGGCTTTGAGCTCCCTTCCGAACCAAAAGCATTCAGTGACTCTATGAATTTAGAGAACAACCACCCAGCACCACAACGTCAGGGTGAATTCTACTTCTGGGTGTTCAACATCGCCCCAGAACGCACGTTCTAAGTGTTGTGGTCTCTCTGCACCCCAGAACGTACACTCGGCCAAAGCAGGAAAAGAAAAACCAAACTGCTTTTTATTTTTTTTTTCACTTTTGGAAAGCATTTTACACAGGTTTTGATCTTCAGAATACCTTGGAATCAGTAGAAAAAACTAACCGAACAGTTTGTCTTTACAATAGAAACCTTTCAGAGGTCAAAATCGAGACTAAAAAAATACATGCAAAACATCCTCCTTCGGGAACACAACCTGAAACAAAGCACCAACTACACGAATATGCAGAACAAAACAGCGTTTAACATCACGCGAGTAGTCTCGTAAAAGGTGTAAAAGTCACCTATCCACTAGGCACTGGTCACTGGTTTAAACAGAAGAGACAATAGAAAATATTGTCTGCACGCTTGCAATTCCGAGGCCCAGGCTGCAGCCGGGAGCTCCTCCACGTGTCTCGCTTCAATAGCGACCTGCAGGAGAAACCACCACACGTGGTGACACCCCTGGGACCGCCCGAGCACCCCCTGTGACAGCACTTGCAGCCGGCAGAGCCGGCCCGCGTCCCACTGTCTGGAATTTCCCCCATTCCCATCACCAGGCCGAGGTTTCCGCGCACCCGCTCCTTCGGCAGCCGGTTTCCTTTCCAGCAAGCAGCCACGCTTGCTCTCAGCTGAGCTCTCCTGTTTCCCCTCTGTATCTCTTACAAGCAAGGAATGCTGCTGCTTTAAGTAACTTTCTGCCTTCAAAACCCAGTTTTATCTTCCAAGGGAAGAAGTAATTAAGGAAAAAGCACTATCCGGCCTTGGATGGAGTTAAGCTCCTCATTAACAAGATCTCTCATTTAGTTTAGTTTCAGCGTTTGAAGCGGAAGGCTGGGAGTTCAGTCGCGCCCGCTAGAGCTGCCGACAGACCACGAGCTCCAGGGAAAGGAGCGCCGCCTCGGGTTCCTTAACAAGTGGGATTACCCAGTTTATGTTCTTGCAAACTAAATGTTTGCTCTGCTCTTGAGGCAGCTGGTTGCTCAGTGAAACATTAAAGGGATCCCCGGTCCTAAGGAAACAACCGCACCAGAGCTGAACAGCCTTCCTGGACACAAAACCTCAGCTGAAGAGGTTCAGGAGGAGTGGGGATTTGCTCTCGCTACGGGAGCTCTAGGGCTACTTACGAGGCGAGTAGGAGCGTGATCGGGATCGGGACCGGTAGCCCCCTCGGCTGTAATATGGGGATGGTGATCTCCTCCTGTGGAAGAGAAGCAGAAACATAGAATCATAAGGTTGGAAAAGACCTTTGAGAACCAAGCCATTTCCTCTCGTCCTATTGCCTGTCATCTGGGAGAAGAGCCCAGCACCCACCTCACCACAACCTCCTTCCCAGGAGCTGCAGAGAGCAATGAGGTTTCCCTTCAGCCTCCTTTTCTTCAGGCTAAACAGCCTCAGGTCCCTCAGCCTCTTTTGGAACCCTTGTTCTGAGACTGAACTGATCCAACAGAGCAAGGATTTGAGTTTTCTCAATACTTCCCCACCCCTCCAATCCAGGCGCTCCCCAGTTTTCCATATCTTTGCCTAGTTCCACAAATCTCCCAATAAAAATAAGCCTCCAAACCCTCAGGAGCTTTCCTTCTGGGCAGACATCCCAAATTTTTCCGGTGCAAAGCTGCACTAACCTGTCCTACACTGCCTCAACCCTTCACACAGTGATGAGGAACCTCCAAAAGGAATCACGCTGCCTATCGAAGGACTCGGCACCCACCTAGCTCTGTTCATGTGTTGCAGGGATCCTAGGCTCAGTTCACAGAACACTAAAAACACTGTGTACAACATGAGTTTCACTGTTGCCCGGGCGTGGGAAGCATTCCCCTCATACCTGTAGAACTGATCCCTGTCTTGCACAGCTCTCCATCCTCCTCCGCCGCCGCCACCGCCTCCTCTGTGAAACAAATGTACAAGGGCTTGTGAGAATCTTAAGCAAGTTTGTTTTGCAAGCAAAAAGCATCATAGAGCATAAGGAAGTGATGTGCGGACAAGAAAACACGAGCTCCTGCGCCGATTAACACTGCGGGACTGCGCTACCTTCCTTCACTGTTCTGTGTCAATTGTTCCATGTGCATTCATTGATTGTTGTGTGTTACAGAGCACTTCTTCCCTATAACACAGCAACCATCGATCCAGCCCTGCCACATCCACCACCACACCATGTTTCCAAGTACACCTACTGTCTGTTAAACCCCTCCAGGGATGGGGACTCCACCACCTCCTGGGCAGCCTCTGCCGATGCTTGACAACCCTTTCAGTAAAGAAATTCCTCCTAATAGCCAACCTAAATCTTCCCTGGTGCACTCGAGGCCATTTCCCCTCGTCCTGTCAACAGGCAACCAGGGAGCAGCGCCCCGCACCCACCTCACCACAACCTCCTTTCCAGGAGCTGCAGAGAGCGATGAGGTCTCCCCTCAGCCTCCTCCTCTCCAGGATAAGTAGCCCCGGGTCCCTCAGCAGCCTCTCAGAACCCTTGTTCTCCAGCCCCTTCCCTTCTCCGAACGTGCTCCAGCTTCTCAATGTCCTCCTTGGAGTGAGGGGCCCAGAACTGAACCCAGGATTCGAGGTGCAGCCTCACCAGCACTGAACCCAGGGGTACGATCCCTTCCCTGCTCCTGCTGGCCACCCCATGGCTGATCCAAGCCAGGATGCTGCTGGCCTTTTGGCCACTGCTGGCTCACGTTCAGCCACTGTCAATCAACACCCCCAGGTCCTTCTCCTCTGGGCAGCTCTGACCTGGTGAAGCACGCTGAATGAGCCTTTTTGCACACAAGTCCAGTACAGAATAGGGAATGTCCCAATTCCCAGTGCCCTAGTTTGGATAACACCTGAGGTGCCATGATCATTCCTGGCGACCACTGAAGCTTCCCATGTTTTGACTGCTACAAAACATAAGCTGCCACCAGCACAAATATCAGACCAGCACCTCTACTTCCACCACTTCGACACTAACAGATGAACCCAAAGAAGATTTTTTTTCAAGTGAGCACACAGGGAACATACAAAACTGTTTTGGCATCCCTATGTAGGATCAACCGCTGAACACTCAGAGGTAGAAATGGAGATAAGAAAGTGCAGGTACAAAGCAGACGGATATTACAGACACTGGCTCACCTGTAGGACCTGCTGTAGTAGTCACGATCGTCGTACCCTCGGTCGTACCCTCTGTCGTAGTAATCCCGTCGTCGTGAGCTGCCACTGCGAGCAATGAAAGAGAATTACAGTGAATAAAGCAGAAACCACTAAAGGCATTAGCAGGGGCTTCAGCAAGCACCGTCAGGTACAACCCAGTTACAGTGGGAGCACTCCTGCTTTCCCCCCAGTGCAGATGGGAACACAACTACTTAAAAAACTGCCTTTAAAACTCTTGCGTTTTGGGGACAGCTACTTTCCTCTTTGCTTGGAAACCTCATAACCTTTTCAAACCACAGGCACAAGAGGAATTCCATTCTGTGAAGCCCCTTCCTTCGCTTTTAATCACAGAATCATGGAATGGTTTGGGTTGGAAGTTGGAGGTTTAGATTGGTTATTAGGAAAAACCTCTTCTCCAAAAGGGTTCTGGGGTCCTGGCAGAGGCTGCGCACGGTGGCGGTGGAGTCCCCATCCCTGGGGGGTTTAAAAGGTGGATGAGGTGCTCTGGGATCTGGGTTAGTAGTGGACAGGCACGGTTGGACTCGATGATCTCAAAGGTCTTTTCCAAACAAACAATTCTGTGATTCACTCTCGAAAACTCAGTTGGGCAGAAGCCATGAGTGTGTGAAGGCACAGAGGACAACAACTGAAAATCATTTAGAAACTGCCAAAAGCTCTTCCTGCAGTTACCCACACAGAGCTTTTTCGAAGGGAATTCTGAAGAGCATCGGAGATCAGTTGGGTGGTTAAGTATTCAGTAGCTCAGATAATGACACCAGCGTGCGCACAGCTCTCATGAAGGAGACCCATGTTTTAAACAAACAACGTAATTGAGGATGAAGAGTGATTTTTTTTTTTTTTTGTATTTTAGTTTCTAGCCCTGAAGCATCAGCACAAGGGAACAGCTTTCAAAGCACTGCGGTAACCTGACCAACCACACCAAACCAGGCCTCTTCGAGAGGACATAGAAAACAAGACAATTAATCCTGCCCCGCACCAGTCCAGAGCCCCCCAGACAAAGTAACTCACTAAGTGGGTCGTCCCATATAGATTCCAGGGGTGGGCGTGTGAGGTCTTTTTGTTATGGAGAAGTCTACCCGGATCCTCCTGCCATCCAGCTCCATTCCGTTGGCACGTTCCTTTGCCTAAATAGGGGATAAAACACATTCAGCTCTAAGTATGAACTTCATTAGCAACACCAGTTTGTAAACCACTGCTTGGTTACGCCAAGTCCCAACCAGCTCAGTTCAGACACATCCAGCTTTCACTTGTGCCTTACAAACACGTCCCAAACCTGAATTCCGAGCGCTCTTGGCTCGCTGGGTAAGTTCGATAACCAGTGACATCGCACAAAAAGCCTGAACGGAACGTAATTTCACAATTGCTTCAGTGCCTCCATTTCTGACACAATTATGGGGAAGCTTTGAGTGTGGTCATGGAGGGGAATGTAGCAACTCCCAAAGCCACGTGAAGCAGAGCATTCACAAGTTAACAAAAGAGCACCATAAAGTGGTTTTTTTGGTCCAACACACCCTCAAACCCTACCACAATATAGTTGTATAACCGTGTCTGAAGTAAAAAAACAAACTCCACTGAGAGTTTTCTGCCAAGCAGCAGGTCCTACAACCAAAGCTCCAGCCCAGCACAGAAGTATTCATGCCAGAGTTGTGAAAGACGACATCAGAAACTGGAATTCATGCAGAACATTAGCCTAGTTACAGCCCAAAGCACCTCTCCAAGGGCCTGACCTAGACAGAGTTCTAGATCTGCGAGCAGAGCATTCCCCGTTCATTTCATAGCACTTTGCAAGCACAAGACCTGTAATGTGCCATAGGGTATGGACACTGCTTCAGTTTACTGCTCTACTTCATAGTCACAGAATCGTCCGGGTTGGAAGGGACCTCAAAGCCCATCCAGTCCCACCCCTGCCCTGGGCAGGGACACCTCCCACTGGATCAGGGGCTCCAAGCCCCATCCAGCCTGGCCTGGAACCCCTCCAGGGATGGGGCAGCCACCCCTGCTCTGGGCAGCCTGGGCCAGGGCCTCCCCACCCTCACCGTGAAGAACTTCTTCCTAATGGCCAATCTAAATATTCCCTGTTCCAATTTAAAGCCATTCCCCTTCATCCTGTCACTTCAGGCCCTTGGAAAAAATCCCTCCTCAGCTCTCCTGGAGCCCCTTTCAGCGCTGGAAGCTGCTCTAAGGTCTCCCCGCAGCCTTCTCTTCTCCAGACTTAATAATGCCAACTCTTCCAGCCTGTCCTCACAGCAGAGCTTCTGCAGCCCTTGGATCATCTCTGTGGCCTCCTCTGGCCTCGCTCTAGGACATTCATAACTCATGTCTATCAGAAGGCAGGAAAGATAGTGCTGATGATGAAATAATCATATTTCACGCTGGTCAAAGGAATTCATGTTAAAGGTCCTACACCATTTTAAAGGTCCAACACTGAGTTTCCCTCAGACTATATCCTGTTATGGAATACACATCCCAGCTGCTCGGAACATGGCAAACACACCATACATTCTGTACCCCAACGTACTTCCTTAGCATCCTCGACGTTTTCGAAGTACACAAACGCAAATCCTCTTGAGCGCCGAGACTGCTGATCGTACACGATGGAAACGTCAGCAATCGGACCATACTTGGAGAAAACTTCTCTCAGGTCTCTCTCTGTGGTGTACAGACTCAATCCAAACACTCCAAGACAACAATTTGGGTCAGGATTTGCCTAAAGGAAAGAACAGATAGACAGAAGTTAGAAGAAAACGGCTCGTTTTCATAGTATGATGTGTTTCACAATCTGTGACCATCAGACTTCAAGACAAAGCCACCAAACCCAGATGCCGCTAAGGTTCAGGTTGGGTTACTTCGCTCTCAGACACCATTACAATCAAACCTACAGACACACCAGCCTCCTCTCACAAAAACACTTGGCATTTCTCGGGGTGCTGCACAAAACCACAGCACATCACAGGCACTGGATTCACGCAGTTCTCCCTCAAAGGCCAGCGGCTGAACGTGGAGATATGTAACCTGCGCAGAGCCCCAGGTTACACCCTCCTTTCTGTCAGTAGCCCCTTTCCCTCTTAAAAAACTTTAGCCTGAACTGCACCGTGCTCAGCCACCTGAGCCTGCAAAGCAGCTAAAACCCAGCTGATGTGCACGCTCATTGAATAGAGACAACACCGCAGCAGCTTTTAATGAAATGTTTTTGGTTTCCAGGCTTTGTAATTTAAAAACCCAAATGTTTGTCCCTCCCAGTTCTCGGGTCAGTGAGTTCGGGAGGTTTCCTGTGGCACATACCCTGTTTCCGATGTGGCGTCTGCGCGTAGACATGGGTGAATGGCTGTGACTGTGCCGGCGCCGATAATCCCGACTATAAGATCTACTTCTGGATCTCCTGTGAGAGCGGGAACGAGAGCGCGACCTCGTGTAGTGTCTACGGGAACTCCTCCTTGATCTAGATCTGTGGGGAAAAAGAAAGAAAAAGATAGCGTTGGGTTTGTTTGGGGTTTTAATCCTTCAAAACAACGCCAAATAAAAGGCCCAAATATTCATTTTCTTAGAGCCTTGCAGCACCCCATAATTCAGCTGTAATAGATTTAAGTCACTGCTCTCAAAGACCGCAAACTAAATCTTTATGATTCGACTGTCGATGGTCTTAGAGCATTTCTACTGCAGAACAGGCACCTCCACTCCCATTTTAGTCAGCTTTTCATTCCCTAATGGCTTTTAACTATCTCTAACAAGACCATCTTGGCTCAACACAGAATATTCACAGCATTTACAGCAGCATTTAAGCAAAAATACAGCTGTGGTGGCTTTCTTTTAAAGACTGAACAGAACACAGGAACGGGAGTAAGCAGAACTTCACACAAAGCAAGCACAACTGCAGAGGTGGACGCTCCTGCTCGTTCTACCACCTCCACTATCGCTGCTTCCAGTCATGCTAAAAAGCAAACACAATTTTTACCCAGTGCGTAATTTCCAGCACAGAAGTTTGGCAAATGTCCCTGAAACAGAGTTTATTGTGATTGAAGGTGTCGGGCTTCCCCACCTTCTGGTATCTCCCCAGTCACCCAACACAGGCTGCGTGTGAACGTCTGCACGGTCACACGGTGGGAATTTATGTCCAGGTGCAACTGCTCCCCGATATCAGCCCAGGCCTGCTCACAGCACCTCCAGAAATGCTTCCTGACCACTAGTAGCTCCACAGAGATGAGGTCCTGAATGCTGCCAGCCCTTCTGCTAAGCCCTCAGCCCTCCCAATCCCAGCTGGAAAGCCAGACGGGCACTGAAACTGGGATATGATACCAGAGCTTGCCCTGCTGATGGCACTCACTGAGTAACCTGCACTATTAAAACTACGAAGCAAACGGCTACGAGGCTAAGAACTGCAATGAAGAGTGGAATATTCAGAGGCTTTTAGTCAGAACTTAATCTTCAGGCTGTCATTTGCATCCTACGTCCTCCCCCTAGTTTCATGGAGCCAAGGCAGCCAGCACTGACCGAGAGCAGGCGCTGCTGTCCTTTGCACCACGGTGTCTCGCAGGAGCACCACCACCACCACGCTGGCAAGAAGGAAGCTCTCAATCTCAACCCTTTTTCGCTCCTGAGCATTTAACAGCTTCTTCTGCGATCAGCATTTCTCACTGGCTGTCACCAGGCGGCCGAACCGCGTGACAGACGCTCTGTACAGGAAGGGCCTCCTTAAAAAATGCCTTAAGCCTCACGGGGAGAGCTAAGTTCTGTCTTCCTCAGCTTGAAGCATCTATGCACGTCCCGGAGGAATGGCCTCAGCGCGTCCTGTTACACCACTTCTAACTACACACTTTGAAAGAACACATTATGTTTGGCAGCAGAAAGAGGAAAAAAAAAGAGAGAACTTCCCTGAGGTAGGGAAGACAGTAAACAGAAATAATAACTAAAACAGGTTCAACACATGCATTCAGCCCCATTTCAGCTGCTGCCAGAGGAAAAACAGGGCAAATCCAGCAAAAACGGATGTTTCGGGTAACAGAAGACACACTGACCAGGAGTTGGACACTTCTAAACCAGGCAACTCGTTATGTGAGAGAACAAGGCTTATTTTAAATAGGCATTGCTTGTATCACTGCCTTAAACATCACTGCCATTGTTCTCCTCTGCTGCAAAGCCATCATGGCTGAAAATCTTATTCCTTCGTTATGAATTGGCTTCAGAGTCAGCCAGAGATCACAAGCTGGTGAAAACTGTGACAGAAGCAGATTTGTAAGTCAAGAACGTTCACGCCCCAACTGATAAATACACCAGGAGACAGGTTTTTTCCCAAATCAACGTTTAATTTATAAAGCTGGTAACTCAAAAATACATTTGTAACCGGAACTGCCAAGAAATCTGGAAGTTCTCCCAGGGTTATTTCTCCGCTGAGAGCCAGGGCTGGATGACCTGCTCGTGATCACATCCAAACGTGTGATGGCACTGAAAACAGATATAAGCATGTTGGTTCTACATAGGTGCCTTGACACAATTCTGCTAACACCACACTAACACTGCGCTACCCTGCCAGCCTTTCCAGCCAGAGGCGTTTTTGGGACAGCTGTTAAATGCTCAGGAGGTGGCAGAAGCCATAAGCATCTACCTTTGCTCACAGAGAAGTAAAAAGTTGCCAGGGTATCATTTAAAGGGTGAGAGTAAATGATTTGCCAGGTTTCACATCAATTCTAGATCTTGTATTCGCTTCTTGCAGCATTTTACACAAGCTGTGATTGCACCCCTACACAGCAGGTGAGAACATGGTGCTCCGCACAGTACAGAATCCCTAGAAAACATGGACT
The DNA here is from genome assembly GCF_032191515.1 of Phaenicophaeus curvirostris. Lineage (NCBI taxonomy): Eukaryota > Metazoa > Chordata > Aves > Cuculiformes > Cuculidae > Phaenicophaeus > Phaenicophaeus curvirostris. The sequence goes on from NC_091401.1 coordinate 26,548,281, forward strand.
GAGGTGCAGAAGGACGTGTTGGGCTGGGACCTGACTTGCTATTTTAAGTTAAAACCTGCCCCAAAGGTGTGTGCAGTCTCCATTTTCCGAGGTTTTCAAGACCCAGCTGGCTGAAGCCCTGAGAACATGGTCTGAGCCCAGAGCAGGGTTTGGAGCGGGACCCTCCCTGAGCTGCCCCACAGAACTCTCGCTGCTAGCAATCCCAATTCCACATCCCAGACACTCTACCAAATATCTATTCATTCAAAAGTCTTTACTCTTCACTACAGGGATCACCCAGTGCATGACTTGATGCCTGTGCCTGAAGCACAAAGAACAAACGAGCCTGTGCTTCTGCTGTCACAAATTCCCAAGTGTTTTCCTTCTCACAAAAGCCTCTGGAGCCGATGCCTTTGATCTTGCAGGAGATTTAAACAGCATGAGGACTTCTGGAGTTGTGATCCCTCCTCCCGCCTGGCCCCTGTGCTCTGGCAAGCCTAATTCACTGCTTGTATGTGTAGATGTACGCTGTGAGCAGCTCAGCTGGAAATCCCACTGCTGAAGCCCCCGCGCATTTTAACCTGAGCAGTTATAAATATGTAAAGGAACGACCAACACGTTGGTTTCTGCACTCAGTTAACCAGGCTCTTAAGAAAATAACCTCACTCGCTCATTGACAGGTTGGTTGCCTTCCTATTCATTCTTTATTAAACACAGTGTGAAGTGGCCAGCGGTGACGTTCGTAGCCTGATTTTTAGACTATCGGTATATTTTCTGTCCGGTAACAGTTTCTAGAGGAGTTTTGTCACTGCGTACAGCTTGTTTAGCAGATGAGGATAAGGATATGGAGCAAAAGGCATTCTCACGGTACACATCTGTGCTGCCATGTGACAAACACAATAACCAAGCTGCTTTCTCCACAAGTGCTTTTGGGAGCTTGGAAAGCTGTCTCATCTTGAAAATTAACAGACTGGAAAGCTTTAAAGTTAAATTAACATGTATTTAAATGGCCAGGCAGCTGTCTGTTGACATTCCCGTTTCTCTCCCTTGCTGCTTCTCTTGGGATACACCACTAAGTCCTGCAGAAACATCTCTGCTTCCAGTGAGGAAACACAATATGCTCACGTGACCTGAAACGGAACATCTGCCAATGCACCTCTCTCTTAATTCACAGCAAACCCAAGATCTAGAGTTCCTGGGGCTTCCTGCTCAGAAACCAGCTGTTATCCCACAACTCAAAAGGCAGCCCAGCTTCAAACAGAGCCTGCGTAGCTGGCCCATCTCTTTGAGAAAGTTGCACAAAGATCTAACTTGATGGTTTGGCTTTTCAACTCCTGAAACCACGCGTGTGCACCATGCCCACAGACCCCCAGTAATCTCTGGAAACAGAACTGGGCTGCACTGGATTTGAGGTCACCTCTGACACAACCGTCTGACTTGCAAAGAGGAGGAAGAGGTAAAAGATGGAAACTCACCTGGATTCAGACCTGGATCTAGATTTTGACCTGGAGCGCCTGGAATCCTCCTTAGAGCGAGATCTTGCAGGGGTGTGCCTCCCCGACTTGCCAGACCCATGAGCACTTCCGCTTCTGGAAGCAGAACGGGATTCCTGCACGCAGATATCGAAAGCCTAATTTGTACACAATTTCTTGTTTACCTGCGGTCTGTAAACAAGCTCCAGTGCAATAATGGTAACAATTCATAGCTATGTGTCCGGGCAGTTGGCGTTAGAACTGCCGAGATCGTTAAGAAGGTTTTTTTTCCCTGGTAGACACTTGTTTACCCTGCATATATTTTTGCTATTAAACAGATAATGCATGCATGTTTAGCAAAATATACAGGGACACATAAACAGACTAGTAATTACTTAGCGTAGTGCTTTCAGATTCCAGATTACTTCTTATCTTAACTTCATTTTTATTCCTTTTCTTCATTCTTCCGTTTCAAATTCTGACTTCTTTCATCTTCCCCACTTCACACAAATTGCTCAATATTCTACAAGTGGGACTTCTGGTCTGATAATTAGCATGCATTCACTTTCTTTTTTTTCAAATTTCAGCTTCACTTATTCCTGAGCTTCAAATAATTCTCATTTATAAAACTTGTCAAATGGCGACTTCCGCATTTTCCTTCTTCACCATTAACCTTAATAGAAAAAGAACAGGATGAAGAATATTTAAAAACTCCAGGATAAAATCTAGTGCCAAAACTGAAACTAGAAAAAAAATGTTTTGAGTCGAATCTACCAAACGCCCTACTATTTTATAAACAGATTCGGTTTAACTTAGGACTAAGTAACTGAATTTGCTATTTATGCCTATATTTAATAGCAAGTGCACAGCGGATAGACCGAAGAGCTACTGATGGATTCTAGCATTAGGAAACTCAAAGTACTTTGCGCCGTCAGCCACATACTTAGCCAAAATCCACAAGGAGTGACCTAAGCGAGGTCCCTGCTGAGGCCCTTGAAGCGCTGAGGGCATAACGCGGCTGATCCTTCGTTGCCGCACAGCGAGGGTGGTTTAAAACGCCCCGTGTGGAGGTTTGGGAGCACGCTCACACCTCCCCTGCTGCGCCGCTGCGGGCAGGCTGCCTGCTGCCCAGCAAAGCAGTTCTCCACTGCCCGAAAATGCAGCTCTGTGCAAAACCAACCCTTCTGGAGCAAAACCCCAGCTGCTCCAGTATTTCCTTCTGTCTGCTTTGGTAATGACACAATCTAATTAGCATTTGCAATTGCTATTTTTATTTTAATTAGTAGCATTTAGTATAATCAATGTAAGATATAAACTCAGCCATGTGGCGCAAACCCTCGGCTCCAGCACCCTGGAAGGCGTTACTGATTTCAAGGTATTCAAGAAGCAGAATTCTATGCTTTCCTACACCCAAACAACTAAATTTTAAATCCCTAATGATCAGGATTGCTCACCGATGATGCTGGAGAATCAGATCTTCCTCAAAAATCACTTGTTTTAGCTCTAACATCTCTTAAACCTCAGCACTCACCCTCGTGGGCATACAGAAAGTCATTTGCTGACCCCAAATTTAATCATATTTAAACCACTTCTACACAACTGAAACCAAAGTTCATGACTGCCGACCACACATCACTGGAGGGGCGGGACACGACTTGCAGAATAAAGCATATTTTCAATAACAAGAGTGAGAGAAATCACGCAAAGCTGATCAAGGCCGTGTTCTTCTCCAGCAGAACATTTAGGCAGCTGCTCTAAACCACCACCAGCTCCTGTCTCAACCCGCAAAGGGCAGTGCAACCACTGGCAATATTAATTTCAGTTACAAATAACTTCAAGCCATGGCTACCTTAAAAGCAAACAGCCCGTGGAGATGAGTGCTGAGTTCACATGTTCATTTAGACGTTAGTGTATTAATTAGGAAGTCTTCAGCTCTTTTAAAAAGCGTCAGACAAAGCAAGACTGAAGAGGGTACAAAACGCAAAATTGGGCCTGTTCTTCTTCTGAGGAAAAATAATTCTGGTTAGAAAACATAATGCTTGGCAGGTTGTGGCCAGGCAGAGGGAGCCATGGCCAAGTACAGGTGGTTTAAGACTGAGAAGGACCCAAGGAATGCACACCAACGCACATCCCACCCCCTCTTTCAGGGTTTTTAGGGTTTTCAATAAGCTTTGAAGAAATCAGTAGAGCAATCGGTATTAGCCAAAGCAAATGACCGAAGTCTTCACCTATTTGATATTTTTCGGATGCTCTTGGCTGTATTCTGCTCAGACTGATGTGGAAACTGGACACCTGGGATTCAAGAAGAAACACAGGAAGAAAAAAAAACTTAAGACAACTGTATATCCCAATTGGAAATTAAACAGCTGGCTTATTTCCATCGACTTCCTTGGGATTTTACATCTCCCAGGTTTTAAACATCCACACTGTGTTTCCAGATCAGCCTTCGAAACCTTTCTCTTTGATCTATCCCATCTCCCAGGATTACGGCACTTCTTTACTACTTCCAGCCTCAAAGGAACAGGCTGCACCTCACCTGCTCCAGGTATTACTGGAATAACCCCTCTGAGTCAGAGCTGCTCCCCTCCACCCCACCACAGGAATCCCTCCCTAGCCCAGATTTTAAAGCCCACCAGATCCCTCGATCTTTACCAGGAGCTCTTCAGGCATTGCTGGAATTCAAGTGGAAGCCCCAAAATCCAGGCTGTGGTTTCCAAATGATTCTTCCCATACTTTAAACCCATTAAACCCACGTGTGATGCTGAGGGATGGTATTTTTAACACCTCTAAGCACATTCATAAAGATGTGTCACAGCCACCTATGCCACCATCAGCGAACGTCACAGCAGCAGGATTATTTGGGGGGCAGGAGACAAAAGGTTTCCATGGACAGAAGAAGCTGTGAGGCATGGAAGCGAGAACCACTTTGTGCTTCTCAAGATCCAGTTCTTCCTCACAGGAACAAAAGTCTCAGATTTCAGTTACTTAACAACCCAAAATATAAGCAAATAAAACTATTAGTAACTTTTGAACCCTAAATCCCCATAAATGTAGAGACTCCCACTCCTTTTCCTAAAGAAAGGTGTGGCCTCACACTATGTTATCGAATCCACAGCCAGGTTTACTTAAAGTGTGTTTGTGCTGACTTCATTTTCCTTCAGCCTCTCTGCTACCGAGTTTGGCGAGTGATCCAGCAGGAAAGCAGATGCTTTTGCCTCTTTTCCCCTGAAGCACACGATCAGATCGCTGCTGGGGGGGCCGAGAATCTCCTCCCAGGGGAAGCAGAACAAGCCCTTTCCAAACTCCACCAAGCAGAGACAAGAATGTGTTTTGAAGCACCAAGTTAAGGACCAGAGCAGGGATCTTGTGGGCCCATTCCATCCGCTGAGCCGGCCGGGAATGGATCCATCAGCACCGCACGCTGCGTTCTGGCACCTCGAGCACCCTGTCGCCTGCTGAAAAGCCACATCAAGCACCAGCTGATGATGTGAGAACACGGAATGACCTCTACTTTGGGTGGCAGCAAGCTATCACATTGCTCCTGACCTTCCAAACCTTCCTCGGAGCTTCTTAGCAGTAACATGGCATTTTATGGCTTTAAATTGGAAGGGGGAAGAGTTAGATGAGACATTAGGAAGAAATTTTTCACAATCAGGGTGGGGAGGCCCTGGCCCAGGTTACCCAGAGCAGGGGTGGCTGCCCCATCCCTGGAGGGGTTCAAGGCCAGGCTGGATGGGGCTTGGAGCCCCTGATCCAGTGGGAGGTGTCCCTGCCCATGGCAGGGGTGGGACTGGATGGGCTTTGAGGTCCCTTCCACCCCAAACCATTCCACAATTCTATGATTATTTTTTTCACCCTGTAAGTGGAGCTGTTGATCCGGCATTTCTGGCATTCAAGTTCTCTGACAAAAAAAATCAAACTACAAACCCATCTACAGCATGGAACAGTTTCTGATCAGACACTAATCCACAGGATGAGACTCCCTGGTTTTCCCCTTTAACTACTCTTCCTTTCCAGCCCTTCCCGGCCGGATCACATGGCCTCAGCCAGCACAGCTTCAATGAATGAAAACAAAAACAGAAGCACTCGGAAACACGTGGCAATTCTTACAGCAAACTGAGCATATAAGTACCCTCAGTGTTCAAAGCATTGGTGGCATTTAATAATTTAATAATCTCACTGCGAAGCATAAACTGTGACAAAGAATTCAACCGGGGACCTCTTTTCTTCTTCTCTTTTTAATCTGCAACATAAACCAGTTTAAGCTTGCGTTGCTGCTGAGACAGCAAACCCCTCGGCTTGCAGAAGCACCTGGTGTTTGGTCTTCATCCCCAGCGAGGACAGGTGGCTACAGCATCAAATCGAGCCTGAAAACCAGCGCAGCTGGGAACGGAATTGGAAAAAAATGAGCTGATGTAATTCCCAGATCTGCCCGAGTACAAGGGAGGAGGCAGGAACACATTTTCAGGAGCACAGCCCTTGTTGGGAACAGCTTACCAGGCACTTTTAAAGTCATTATTTATCCAGATTATTTATCCAAACACTGTTCTACCCAGCAGAGGCTTCAGCGCTTCCAGCCTGGAAAAGCAGAAGGCCCACGACTCGGTAAAACGCAAGCCTTAAGTAAGGAAAAAGTATAAATAACACTAGCAATAGAGTTAGAAAAGCCACTTTGTGACCTGCACTGTGGTTTTGCCTCCTGCTTTTACAAAGCCGTACCCTGCACATGGCTCACCTATTTACGACTCCCAAGAATTCAGGTCTGAACTCATTCTAGGCCCTTATATAAACACAGAAAAGAGAAAATAGAAACGCAGGTGGGATGTGATTGCTGCCCTACCATATGCTGCCCAGTGATGCTTCAAAATGACTTTGCTATCAAGATTTTCACGTTATCGCTTGTTCTGACTGAAAATACAATGTAGGATGCCCTGGCAAACTCGACTAAAGCCAGGCCACCACCTTTAAACAGCTTGCAGCCTGATTTGTACAACAGCAATTAAAATGTTTTAAAGAAACTAGCACAGAGAAATCCACTTCAGACAAAGGCAAAGGAACGGCCCTCGCTAAACCCACACCAGCTGTACGAGAGACGTGAAGGCATCAAGGTGAAGATGGTACTGGGGGTGTACGGGTCTGCTCTGGAATCTTTCTGCGCTCGCTTCCTTCCAGTGTTTTTATCTTCCTACAGATTCCACCCTGAAGTAGCGAGACTCACACTATTAAAGCTTTGTCACAGTGAATCTGAATAAGAAAAGGTCATATTTAAAAAAAACCAAAACAAACACTAATTTTCTGCACAGAATTATGACATTGAGAAGGGGTGGCTGCCCCATCCCTGGAGGGGTTCAAGGCCAGGCTGGATGGGGCTTGGAGCCCCTGATCCAGTGGGAGGTGTCCCTGCCCATGGCAGGGGTGGGACTGGATGGGCTTTGAGGTCCCTTCAACCCAAACCACCCCATTATTCTATAACACTCTCTTCCTTTTTTCTTGCCACCTCAGTGCAGGTTTACGATTCAAGCTAAGAGCCCACCTCCACAAGGCCCTCTGACACTGCAGGAAGTTAAAAAGTCACAGATAGATGCCGAAAAAAACCCCAAACACAGCATCTACCCCTGCACTCCACTTGTCTGTAGCAGTAAAAGGAAAACAAGACTGGAGAAAAATCAGCTTTAGGTGCCCTGCACTGCAGATGCACATCCCAGAGGTGAAGCTCAGCCAGCACCTCCTGCGCTGCAAGTAAAATTCCATCCAGACAGGCACGTTGTCCAGAATGCGGCTCCGTGGCCACAGCAGCCAAGCTCTGCACCACCAACAGGCACGGATTATTTAAGTTCACACTAATTCTGGACCCTCAGGGCAGACAGACCCTCCCAACTCAAGTGTGGAGCCCCCAGCACAGACCCTGCGATTTTATACACTACAGATGGATAAATATTCATAGAATTCCCAGAAAAGCCCTGCATATCTATAAAAAAACCCCATACTATCTTGATCTTTTACCCCCCAATCCTAAACCACCTTCACACAACCTCTCATGGCTGTGCCCTCCCTGAGGAACTCTTGCTGTTTTCTTGCTGGTATTGAAGTTAAATCATTAGTCCTTGTGTTTCTCAGTTATCACATCCTTCTTTGGCTCACTCTGCTTACCAGACTACTTTTGACCTCTAAATTCCCCCCATGGCACCCATTCAAGGCTAGGTTTGCTAAAAAGCTAATAAATTTGATCAAGCATCCCTTTTTGCCCCATGGAAGTGGGGGAAAGGGTTCCCTTTTTGCAGTTTTATAGTTCATGATTCTATTTCTTCAAGGAGAAGCACCTTGCAGTCATGAGGCAGTGTCAGCGTCTCCCCCAGGCTTCACAAAGGACACAGTCCTGGCACTGAGAGGGTTCCATTTGGCCCTTTTGACTATTGCAATCACATCTAAATTCATTAACATTTTAAAAACGCTAAAATTAGTCCCTAGGAAGGAACAGAACACACAGAGGATTTCTGGGAAGGCTTACACACATGCAGGTAGGTGGGAAATACACTGTCCCAGCTCTTGTCTCGCTGCAAACAATCGATGGAGATCGCTGCCTCGTGCTGCCCAGCCCTAACAAAGGGTGTTCACTTTCTGAAACTCCAAAATTAGTCAGAGAGTTCAATTTGCTGGCATTTTTGGCATCACATACACATGTAGGTGTTCCGCCCCAGCTCTTGTCTTGCTGGATGTGGATGGAGACCACTCCCTCCCGTCACCCAGCTCCGATTAAAGGGTCTGATACCGAAAACGCCAGCAAATAAACTCTCTACGACTCGGTCTGGAGTTTTAGAAAGCGAGCACCCTTTGTCAGGGCTGGGTAACGCGAGGCAGCCATCTCCACCCATCGTGTGCAGCCAGACAAGACTGAGACTTCCCACGCAGACGCACATGGATAAATTCTCCCAGAAATCTTACGCATATTCTATTAGACTAGTTTTAATGTTATTATGCACCTCACAACAGCCAAATCTTGGCTGATTTAGAGCTGTCTCTAGTTCTGCCTGAGCTTGCATTTCAGATGGGGAGAGGCTGCAGAGGCGATTACAAAAGAGACGTCTGTTCAGCACAGATCATACTGGTACCAAAAATACCAGCAAATAAAGTCTTTAAGACTTAATTCTGGAGTATTAGAAAGCGAGTGTCCTTTAATCAAGCAAGACGGGGCAGCGATCTCCATCAAAGACGTGCAGCGAGACAAGAGCCGGGCCAGCAGAGAGCCCAGAAATCTTACGCGTTCTCTGTTGCTTCCCAAGGTCTGTTTTTAACGCGGTTATGAGCCTCAGGACAGTCAAAGCTCCGCTCAGCTGGGCTCCACGCGGCCTGCGCCGCCCGCGAAGGGGGGGAGGCTGCAGGGGCCTCGGAGCGGCCCGAGCACGAGGCGCTCTCGCCCCCCAAGCACCGTTTCACGGAAAACCCGCTCGGGGGGACGTTGCGTTTGACTTTCAACGAACACAACCGGACGAAACCGAGCTCTAGTCCAGCTTAAACCGCCCCCCCAGCCCCCCTTCCTGCAGCAGGACCCGCCTCACGCCCCGCGGCCTCTCCCGCTCCCCTCGGCCATTTTGTGGCTCCGGCCGCCACAGCCCAAGATGGCGCCGGGCCCCGCGCGGCCCAACACCGCCCCCCCCCTCCTCCCCGCCGCGGGCCCCTGCCCACCGCCCCCGGGGTGCGCGGGGAGCGGGAATTGAGCGAACGGGGAGAAGCGGGGGGGAGCGCGGGGGTCGCGGGGCCGCCTGCATTTACCCGCTCGCCGTAGTTCTGCTCGCCGCTGTCGCTCATCGTCCCGCAGCGCCGCTCCAATCCTCCTCCTCCTCCCTTCTCCTCCTCCTTTGCCCGGTCTCGGTCCCGGCCGCCGCCGCCGCCGCCCGATCGAACCGGACCCGAAGCGACCCCGAGCGATCGCCCCGCGCGCCGCAGGGGAAGTGACGCAGGGGCGCGCGCGCCGCGCGGGACACGCCCCCTTCGCGCGGAGGCCACGCCCACAGCGGACAGACCACGCCCCCGGTCAGCACACGCTTTCATCACACAGAGGCCACGCCCCCTTCGTTGAGGCCACGCCCCCTAGTTGAGGCCACGCCCACTACTAACAGACCACGCCCCCCGGACGGGTCACGTTTCGTTCACGCGGAAGCCACGCCCCCTCCGCGGAGGCCACGCCCACAGCGAGCAGACCACGTTCCATCAAGGGAGGCCACGCCCCCTCTGCGGAGGCCACGCCCCCTGAGGTCAGGCCACGCCTCTCCGAGCAGGCCACGCCCTCCCCCCGGGAAGGCCACGCCCCCCCGCGTACCCAGGTTCAGTGTCCCCTTCCCACCCCAGCACCCCGGTACCGGCTCCTCCGTCCCATCCCCTCCCGGTGCCGGTTCCGGGGTCCCATCCCGTCCCATCCCGGCTCTGGTCCCTCCCCGGGCGGGCGGGGCCGCGGGCGCCATGCGGCTGACGCGGGCGGCGGTGCTGGCCCGGGCCAAGGCCCCCGCGCTCGACGGGGTGCGGCGGCTCAACTGCTGGTGGGGACGGGGACGGGGACGGGGGGGACAGGGACAAGGGGGGGCGACAGGGGCGGGGGGGACAAAGGGGGGGGGAGAGGGATGGCGGACAGGGGCGGGGGGGGGGGCAGGGACAAAGGGATGGGGGAATGAGGGGACAGGGACAAAGTGGGGGACACGGGTGGGGTGTGCAGGGAAAGGAGGGAGGGATGGGGGGACAGGGATAGGGGGACAGGGATAGGGGGACAGGGATGGAGGGATGGGAAACCAGGATAGGGGGACAAGGGTGAAGGGATGGGGGACAGGGATGAAGGGATGGGGGGACAAGGATAGAAGGATGGGGGGACAGGGATAGGGGTACAGGGATGAAGGGATGGGGAACCAGGATAGGGGGACAAGGATAGAGGGATGGGGGGACAGGGATAGGCGGACAAGGATGGAGGGATGGGGGACAGGGATAGGGGGACAGGGATGAAGGGATGGGGGGACAATGATAGAGGGATGGGGGGACAGGGATAAGTGGACAAGGATGGAGGGATGGAGGACAGGGATGAAGGGATGGGGGGACAAGGATAGAGGGATGGGGGACAGGGATAGGGGGACAGGGATGAAAGGATGTGGGGACAGGGATGGAGGGATGGGGAACCAGGATAGGGGGACAAGGACGGAGGGATGGGGGGACAGTGGTGGGTGTGGGGGACAGGGATAGGGGATAGGGATGGAGGGATGGGGGACAGCGACAAGGGGAAAGGGGGACAGGGATGGGGGAGCAGAGGACAGGGACAAGGTCGGGGGACAGGGATGGACAGACAAGGGGACAGGGATGAGTTGGGAGACAGATGGGGGGACAGGGATGGGATGGGATGGGATGGGGGAACAGTGGTGAGGTGGGGGGAACAGGGATGGGGGACAGGGACAAAGGGGGACAGGGAGATGGAGGTGCAGGAATGAAGGGGTGGGGGACAGTGGTGGGGTGTGGGGGACAAGGGTGGAGAGATGGGGGACAGGGATGGGGGGACAAGGATGGGGGGAGGAGGGACAGAGATGGGGGGACAGGGGTGAGGGAAAGGGGGGGTCAGGGATGGGGTGTGGGGGACAGGGATGGAGGGATGGGGGACAGGGATGGGGTATGGGGGGACAGGGGTAGGGGTACAGGGACTGGGTGTGTGGGAACAGGCAGAGATGGGGTATGAGGACAAGGACGGGGTGCAGGGGGACAGGGATGGGGTGTGGGGCCAGGGCTGGGGCGCTGAGCTGGGCAGCGGGTGGTCTCGGGGTGCAGCCCGTGACCCCTGTCTCTCTCCTGCAGGGGCAGCCGCCTCACCGATGTAAGTACCCGCTGCCCTCGGGACCCCGCGGCTCTGGTTGCCCTCGTTGCCCGCAGCGGGGAGGGGGTGGGATCGATGCGCGTTGATGAGCATCTCATAACAAATATAAAGGGCTTGGGGTTGTTTCCAGGGAGCGCTGGGAAAATTCCTGTGCCAGGCCCGACCCGGGTACCTGGAGATCAGGAGCGTGAGTCCCGCTGGGGGGTTTACTTGTGTCAAACCAGAGCAAACCTCAGTTTCTGGTCTTGCTTTTTTTATCTTGCTGCTTGGTGATTTATATTGCATTTATCTCTCAGCTCTGGGGATGCCAACTTGCCGTTTCTTGTCTCTCCCTGCCCAGATATCGATATGCCGGGATCTGCCCAACATCGAGGTGATCACGTTCAGGTGAATGCTGGACCGGAGAGGGACGGGGCAGTGCCCTTTCTCCTGGGGCTGGGGCTTGGCCCTCGCCTTCTCGCTGCCTTCCTGGGGCTGCCTGGCTCTTCACACCTGGTTTCTCACGCAGAAGAGATGTAGAAATGCTCATTCTCCGTGCAGGTCCTCTGCACCTTTTTCCCTGCTACTTGAGAAGATAATCCCTCTTTTGAGAAATGCCTTAGGATTGTTACTCCCTTCGTCCTGTTCAGTAGTTCAGATGGAGTCCTGGAGGTCCTCTATATGGCCACAGTGCTTCTCAAAATGCCCACTGGATCTGCCAGAGCTTTTCATTTCCATGGGCCTTCCCCCAGCTGCAAACTTGAGCAAGATCTCATCTCAATCTCCCCTCTTGCAGCTCAAAACCATTCCCCTCATCCTATCCCTGCCCGCCCTGATCCAGAGCCCCTCCCCAGCTTTCCTGGAGCCCCTTTCAGCGCTGGAAGCTGCTCTAAGGTCTCCCCTCAGGCTTTTCTTCTCCAGTGTAAAGCCCCAGCAGCCCTGTGCTGTCTCGGTGCGAGGCTCTGAGGTGGAGCTGTTGCAGAAAAGGAGCTGGAAAGCTGCTGTGCTCTCCCCGAAGAGCCCAGCGAGGGAGGGCTGGGCTGCTCGCTGATCCTGCTGTCTCTCCTTAGCGTGAATGGCATCTCGGACCTCGAGCCCCTGAACCAGTGCCAGAACCTGAGTGAACTCTACTTGAGAAAGAACAACATCGCAAGCCTAAATGAGCTCTTCTATCTCAAAAACCTCCCCCGGCTGAGGGTCCTGTGGCTGTCGGAAAATCCCTGCTGTGGGTCCGACCCCCACCGCTACCGAATGACGGTGCTGCGCAACCTACCCAGCCTGCAGAAGCTGGATAACCAAGGTGGGTGTTTGTAGGCAAACGGATGCCCCCAAGCCACAGCATAAACTGGAAAATAGTGGTGTGCTGGTTCCTCTCATTAGGCTGTACTTGATGTGGTAGGAAACCTCAGCCAGGTGGGATCTGTTGGAGTTTGAGTAACATCCACCACTCATAAGCTGTTTTCTCTCTTTCCTGTAGCACCAGAGCTATCAGAATTGTTAAGGTTGGAAAAAACCTATAAGCTCATCCAGACCAGCCCCCCATGCCTGCTAAACCAGGGCCTGAAGTGCCACCTCTACATGTTTTTTGAAGCCCTCCAGGGATGGAGACTCCCCCACTGCCCTGGGCAGCCTCTGCCAGGGCCTCACCGCTCCTTCAGTAAAGACATTTTTCCTAATCTCTGATCTAAACAGCTTCAGGGTGTTTCCTGTTGTCCTTTTGCATGTTACTTGGGAGAAATAAATTTTTTGATTTAATGCTAGTGAGACTGAGAGCGCCTCATTTTAGCTGAGGCAGTGCTGCTAATTGCTGGGTTTTCAGATCTCTCTGCTGTGGCAAAACAAGCCTAGGTAATTGGATCTGCTGTCATTAAAAAAAATGAGAAGCTTTTTCATCTGGTAGCGGTAATTCAGTGGCTGTTAGAGCCTTCTCCAGAGGTGAGAATCGTGGAATGGTTTGGGTTGGAAGGGACCTCAAAGTTCCACCCCGTGCCCTGGGCAGGGACACCTCCCACTGGATCAGGGGCTCCAAGCCCCATCCAACCTGGCCTTGAACCCCTCCAGGGATGGGGCAGCCACCCCTGCTCTGGGCAGCCTGGGCCAGGGCCTCCCCACCCTCACAGCAAAACATTTCTTCCTAAGATTTCATCTCAATCTCCCCTCTTTCAGCTCAAAACCATCCCCCTCGTCCTGTCCCTGCCCTCCATGCCTTCCTGACATCTTTCTGGCCCTGGGAGACTGGTGGCAGCTCCCAGCATTCTCCTGTGTGGTTTTTCCTGCAGGAGGAGGATAAAAGCGAAAGGCTGGTGCTGAGGACAATGTTTGTACCAAACCCCTGCGCTGCGGCGCTGCGGCTGCGGTGGATGCCCCACCATGGATTCTGTTTCCCTCAGCTGCAGGAGTTCAGCGCAGCAGGATTTTTGTTGTTGTTGTTGGTTTTTTTGCAGCTGTGACAGAGGAAGAGCTGTCCCAGGCCCTGGTCGATGGTGAGGAGATCACAGCTCCACCAGCTAGGAGGAAGGTGGAGAACGGCTGCTCCGAGGCTGCTGGATCCAGTGCTGCTGAGTCCCTGACAGAGACGGCGAGCGAGCTGTTGGAGGAGAGTCTGGAGGAGACCAAGTGAGGGCGTGTGAGCCGAGAGGGTTTCGGGGCTGAATTTAGGTGTAGCATGAGGTGCTGAGTGAGTTGGGGTGGTTCAGCCTGGAGAAGAGAAGGGGAGACCTTAGAGCAGCTTCCAGCACAGAAAGGGGCTCCAGGAAAGCTGGGGAGGGGCTCTGGATCAGGGAGGGCAGGGAGAGGACAAGGGGGAACGGTTTTGAGCTGCAAGAGGGGAGATTGAGATAAGATCTTAGGGAGAAATGGCAGGGGGAGGAACTGGATGGGCTCTGAGATCCCTTCTAATCCAAACGATTCCATGACTGTGTGATCCTATGAAAGATACTCCAGGGGCCATGCCTGCAGCTGGTGCCGATTCCCGTTGTTCCAGTTACCATGGTGGAGCTGTACTGGTTTAATGGCACTTGTGGGGCTGGTTCTGTCTCTGCAGAACAGGCTCTTCTGCAGGGGGTGATCCCGTGGGTCAGCTTCTTGTGCAGAGAGATGGATTCTCTCTGAAGCACCAGCTCCAGCCCATTGCTGCTGAGCTTCACCCTATGGGAGTTCTGCTTGGGGTGTTGTGGCTCATGGGCAGTGGTGGTGTGGGAATCGACGTGCCGTGAGTTCTTGGACGGGCAGAGTAAGGTTCTGCTGGTCATAGTAACATCTGCTCTTCCTACCCTTCTTTAGCAAAATTCGAGAGGAGCTTGGGATGAAGCCTGTTCCCAGGGATAAGTTTTCTTCCTTTTCACCTCGAGAGACAGAGTGCAACCGAAAAAAGAGAGTGAGTGTCTTTAAAGACCAAACCGCTTTTCGTCTTTAAGGTGTCTTTTATGAGCTGCAGGAAAGCTGGGGAGAGGTTCTTGATCAGGGAGTGCAGGGAAAGGACCAGTGGAACGATTATGAGCTGAAAGAGGGGAGATAGAGATAAGATCTTAGGGAGAAATGCTTTCCTGTGAGGGTGGGGAGGCCCTGGCCCAGGTTCCTCAGAGCAGGGGTGGCTGCCCCATCCCTGGAGGGGTTCAAGGCCAGGTTGGATGGGGCTTGGAGCCCCTGATCCAGTGGGAGGTGTCCCTGCCCATGGCAGGGGATGGAATTGGATGGGCTTTGAGGTCCCTTCCAACCCAAACCATTCCATGACTCCATGCTTCTATATTATCAGTCTAAAGGGAGCCTGGTGGGGTTTGGCCTCTTCCTCTGTCCGCACAGGAGCTCGTGTGGCCCTTCCCGGGGGCTTGTGCTCAGAACACGCCAGAATGCAGCTGACAGGCTGTCGGCCCTGGGGGAAGGAGGCTGCCAGATTGAAAGCGTGGGCGGTTCCTCGGAACCTTCTGAGGTGGAACCTTGCGTGAACCTCCTGGATCCTGGCTGTTTGGCTGAGAATAGCTGTCTGCCGGGCTCGGTGCCACCACTCCTGGTGGCACGGGAAGGCCGGAGTGTGGGCTGGACAATGTTCTGATTGTGGTTGCCTGCGATCTCACTTCTTTTCATGTTTAATTGCACTTGAGCATATTCTGTGCCGCAGTGAGCATCCTGCCTGGCCCTTAGGAAGAGGGAACATGAAAGAAGAGGAGATGGCCAGAGGGCGCAGCTGGGAGGGGGTCAAGCGGGGTGTTGGGAAAAAGACTTTTCCTAGAAGGATGGATAATTGAGAAGTTATTTGTAATTTGGAGAGGATGAGATCTCTCCCTGGAGATCTTCAAGACAGGGTTTGACAGAGCTATGGGCTGGTGTCGGCCCATGTCGGTGGGAAGCTGGGATCTTCCAGCTCGTGTTTTGTGGTTCTGCCAGCCCTTCTCATTCCTCAGATCAGAGGGCTCCTGTCCTTTCCCATCCTACCCACGGTCACGCTGGAGAGACAGGGCGGCGCTTTCAAATGTGCCTTTGCTCAGAGAAGCCACTTGGGAAGGTGGCCAGGAGCCAGAGGGCTGTGGGCAGTCTCTGTGGCACTGGGCAGGTTGGGCTTGTCCTGCATTCCACTGAGCCTCGGGGTTGTCCTGCGTTCCAGCGAGCCTCCTCCCTGCCACTCTCTGCCCACGGTTGCCCGGAGGGCTTGGTTAAGCTCTGCCTGGAGCTGCAGGCTCCTCTGCAAACTGCTGCTGCTGGTGGGGGGGCTCCTGGGAGGAGGAACTCTTTGGAAAACAAGTGTTTTCTTGAACTGCTCGCATAAAGCAGCATGTGTTCTCCCGACAGAACAATGTCCTGAATGCCATCCTGCTTCTCACGAAGGAACTGGACACGGAAGGGCTGGAGATGGTCCAGCAGACAGTGGGGAGGAGGCTCCAGGCCCTCCGGAAGAAGGAGCTGCAGGAGGAGTGACCGTGCCCGATACCAAACCTCCCCACAGGCCTGGCAGCCGCAGCCCCGCAGCGCTGACCCCCAGCCCCTGGGGCTCCTGGCACAGCCCCTGCCCGCACACCTCGCGCTGGGGCTGGCAGCGCCTCATCTGGCTCGTAGAAGCTTTCCTGCTTGTGTAGCGAGCTGCGGTAACGGTGGCATCTTCTGTGGCTGCGGCTCTTGGATGGGAGCGTCAGGGGCATCGGCAAAGCCAAAGCGAGCAGGGCTGTGGTGGAACCTGGTGCCGGCAGGAGAGGTCCCTGCTGCGCCCTGGCTCCCGCTCGGTCACCTTCCAGCCCCTCTGGGCACGTGCCCGGAGGCGTTTCCTACTGCAGGGGTTTGGTTTTGTGAAGTCTGTTGGGGAGAACCTGCCTGGGGTGGTTGCCAGGAACCACCTGGTGCAGATGATGAAGGGCAATGTCCAATTCTTTATCTTCGACTCGTGACTTCTTGTGGTCCCAGATAGCGCGTGCAGCCTCCGACCTGGCAGTCGGGTGGCCCGAAGGAAAGCTGGGTGCGGCCTGGGCCAAACAGGAATGACTCCTGGATCCCGAATGCTTCCTGAGCCGCCCCTGCAGCTTAAGGACATGTGATATTGGAGCAAGAAACCCTGGTGTTTCGCAATCCGGAGAAAAGAAGCCAAGCATTCCTGTCTGGCGTTCACAGGTATCAGAGGTGTTGGTTGTCTTGAACTGAATAAGCTGCATCTAGAAAGATTTTATAGAGCCGTTCCATACAAACCAGAAGGTCACATCCCGGATAAACGCCGTTGTCCCTCTGGGCTGCGTGAGTTGTGGCCGGGGTTCAGCAAAGGCAGCGAGAAGGGCTGCCTGGGGGCATCGCTGCATTAGGTCTGGTTCAGGGCTCGCATTGTCAGCCCCGCGCAGCGGGAGGAGGGCTGGGGCCCCGCGCCTTCCCGCTTGGCTGCACCCAGGACGGGCGCACCCGCCTGCGGAGCTGCGGCCGCTGCTGTGCGACAGCGCTCTGCTGCTGGGCTGCTGCAAAAATAGGTCCTGGTTTCAACCATCGCGTTTAAAGCAATATCTGTCAGCTTAGAATAAAACCTATTCATTCAAATAAGAACAATCGGAGTTGGCGTGTGTTTGCCAACAAGAATCAAGTCTGTTAATGCCGGTAGCGTGGAGTCGTGGAGTCCTGGAACTGAGGAATTAGCATATCATGGAAAGGTTTGGCTTAGAAGGGACCTTAAAGTCACCCGCGTCCTGGGCTGCATCCAGAGCCGTGGGACCAGCAGGGAGGGAGGGGATTGTCCCCTCTGCTCCGCTCTGAGAGACCCACCTGGAGCCCTGGGTCCAGCTCTGGAGTCCTGAGCACAGGGAGGACATGGAGCTGTTGGAGCGAGTCCAGAGGAGGCCACGGAGATGATCTGAGGGCTGGAGCAGCTCCTGTACGAGGACAGGCTGAGAGAGTTGGGGTTTTCCAGCCTGGAGAAGAGAAGGCTGCGGGGAGAATCATAGAATTATAGAATCATTGATGTTGGAAAAGCCCTCTCAGCTCGTCCAGTCCAACTGTCAGCTCAGCCCCCCTGTGCCTGCTGAACCGTGGCCCAAAGTGCCACCTCTACAGCCTTCCGAACCCCTCCAGGGATGGAGACTCCCCCACTGCCCTGGGCAGCCCCTGCCAGGGCTTCACCGCTCCGTCAGTGAAGAAATTGTACGTAATCTCCAAACTAAACCTGCCCTGGTGCAATCTGAGGCCATGTCCCCGTGTTCTGTCCCCGTGGGAGAGCGAGGGAGCTGATGTTTGGGCGAGGCAGCCCCAGCTCTGCTGGGAGGAGAGCAAGCAGCGCAAGCGTCTTTGCTTCTCACCATCACGGTTTGTCGTCGGGGCACGTTGGCGTGGAAGGTGGTTAATGGAGCAGCCGCCGCAGCTGGAGGCTGCCCTGGCGCGGTTCCTGGCCTGGCCCCGGGCAGAGCTCGCTGCCTACGTGCCGCGCGTGGCAGGCTCGGCCGGGGTCAGCGCTCCGGCTGCCAGGGGAGCGGCCCCCGACAGCCCCTCGCAGGGTGACCCCGCAGCGTCCCGCTCGCCCTCAGCACGACCCGCGCCCGTCAGAGATCCAGGGAATGGGTTGGGTTGGGCAACATGGGCCCCGTCCCCACAGAAAACATTCCTCCCTATAGATCTCATCTCAATCTCCGCTCTTTCAGCTCAAACCCATTCCCCTCGTTCCATGCCTGCCCTCTCTGCTCCAGAGCCCCTCCCCAGCTTTCCTGGAGCCCCTTTCAGTGTTGGAAGCTGCTCTAAGTTCTCCCTGGTGCCTTCTCCAGGCTGAACACCCCCAACTCTCCCAGTTTATCCTCATACGGGAGGTGCTCCAGCCCTCGGATCATCTCCATGGCCTCCTCTGGACTCGCTCCTGGCACCAGGAGTTGTCCCTTTCCACACGGGACACTGGAAGAGCCTGTTCCTCACCTCCAAGCACTGGGAGGAACGTCCAGGGCTCTGCCAGGACAGCCACGAAGCCGTCTCTCTCAGCAAGCTCTGCTATTTCTCTGCGTGTCCATCTCCAGCGGGGAAGACACAATAATCCCCATCGTCCTCCAGAGCCCAGAACGAGGCACTTGGCCAGCGAGATCCAGGGGCCGCTGTCGCTTGGGGACGGCCCCACGGGGAGGAGAGAAATCTGCACGTTCAACCCGAAAGATGGTGATGTGTCCTCATGCTGGCGACACCCCAAAGGCTGGAGCCGTCACCCCAAAGCCCCAGGAGGGAAGCAGCCTGGGAAAAGGGCGACATGGAGCTGTCTGGCATGAGCCGAGCGCGGCGGAGCTCAGCCAAGCCCGAGCGCTGCATGTGGGAGCCGGCACGCTTGGCAGCCACCTTGAGAAACTGCGTCACCAAACAAAGACATCGCCGGGATAAATCGCTGCCGCGCATCCTTGGGAGGTGGGAACCAAAGCAAGGGAGAAGCAATTTCCCTCTGGGATTGCGAAGTCTGCCCGCAGAGGGATGCTGACCTTGCACCCGCCACCCCAACCCTCCCAGCCTGTCCTCACACAGGAGGTTCTCCAGCCCTCGGATCATCTCCGTGGCCTCCTCTGCCCTCGCCCCAACAGCTCCATGTCCTCCCTGTGCTGGGGACTCCAGAGCTGGACCCAGGGCTCCAGGTGGGTCTCTCAGAGCGGAGCAGAGGGGCAGGATCCCCTCCCTCCCTGCTGGCCCCACGGCTCTGGATGCAGCCCAGGACACGGGTGGTTTCTGGGCTGTGAGCACACATTGCTGGCCCATGTTGAGCTTCTCCACCCCCAGCATCCCAAGTCCTACTCAGGGCTGCTCCCAACCCATCCTCCACCCAGCCTGGACTTGTGCTTGGGATTGTCCCCACCCAGCTGCAGGACTTTGCCCTTGGCCTTGTTGATCTCCGTGTGGTTCCTCCAGCCCCACCTCTCCAGCTTGTCCAGGTCCCCCTGGATGACATGGAAACATCACAGCCTGGCATCAACCCAGCTCTACCAAACCTCCTGGCTTTGCTCATCCCCACCCTAACCCCAGGGCTGCCCCGCTTCCCTCCCCAGGGGTCTCAGCATGCAAGAACCACTCTCCATTGAGGCGGGTTTGGCTCCAGCGGGTTTTATCTCTAGAGGAGGCGAGCGCCGCGTACAGTACACGAGTCGGGGGGTCACAGAGCAGCAGTGAGATGATGGGCACGGCCCTGCGGCCACACGGTGACGGTGGCAGCCAAGCCTCATGCAAAGGTGCAAACACCATGGGAGGATGGAGCTTTCGCGGGGCTCCTGGAACAGCCCAAAGCCCCCTGGAGCTGCTGTGGGCAGCAGCGCAGCCTCCTCGCTCCCCTCCCACACGCAGGGCAGGCGGCTCGAAGCAGCAGCTGGCTCAGGCGGTCACGCCGCGAAACACGGCATCCAGACGCCCCGTCATTAAATAACAGGAATCGACTCTTAAGGGAGGATTTCAGGGTCTGGGCTGCGTAGCTGCCCTCTAGCAGCATCTCTTCTCTGCATCTACCCAGGGACCAGACCCTGGACCGGTGATTTGGGGCAGGATCGTGCTGTTCTGGGAGCCGGGACCAGGCTCTGCCTGCTTGGAGGGTTGGTGGCAAAGCTACAGGGCTACTGAGAACAGGGGGACCCGGTGCTCCCTGGGGGATGGAGAGAGGCGGAGCGGGGGCTACGGCTCGGGCTGGCGGGACTAGAAGCCCTTCTCGATGCTGAGCGTGCGGCGGGTGACGTGCTCCATGGTCCCCGAGATGTACTCGGTCAGGCTGATCTGGTAGTTGGCCAGCATCTTCAGCATCAGCCGCAGGTTCAGCCACCACTGCTCCTGGGGCAGCCTGTGCCTGCGGGGGGACACGGCTCTCAGCTGGCCCTGGGGACAACCTGGGATGGTTCTCCTGGGATCTGGCAAACCGCTGGGGCGGGGGGACAGGGACTTACTCGAAATCGGTGACTTTCTTGAGCTCCGTCACGGGGCTGAAGGCCACCACCTTCTTCCTGAGCCCGATCACGCAGGCAGAGTCGCCCGAGTTGGCGAACACGCGGCCTGGGAAGGGGATGCAACCGACCGTGGCCACCTTGCCAGGGGCTGAGTGGCCAAGCCCAGAGCAGGAGGGGCTGCCTAGAGCCACCAGCCTCCCCCCAGCCCCACCATGGACCCCCAGCTCTCAGCTCACCCTTGCGGTAAACCTCCTGCAGCTTCTCCGACATCCACAGCACGGCCTTCACGCCCAGCTTGGTCCCGTAGTTGCGGTCAAAGGGGGTCGGAGCTCCTCCCTGGGGACAATGAATGGCGATATCAAGCGCTCCCTGGCTCTGGGGGACAGTGGTGGCTTGCGTGGCCCCATCCCCTGTACCTGCTGGAGGTGGCCCAGGACGTTAATCCTGCAGTCGAAGATGCCTTTGCCCTCGGAGGAGTAGAGGTTGTAGAGGAACTCGGTGGTGTAGTGTTCGTGGCATTTCTCATTGCTGGGGGAGCAGAGGGAAGAAGAAGGGTGGTTGCTCCTTCACCCCTTACCCCCAGGGGCTCCTCCATGCTCCCCAAACCCATTTTGTTCTCCCTGAGGCCCAAGCCAGGACCCTGGGGACGGCAGCAGAGGTAGCCAGAGCAGGACTGTCCCCATGGCCACCACCAGGCAGGACATCATGCGCCCACCGTGCCGAGTCTCGCTGTGCCCACGGACCCTCTACAGCCAGGGAAGGGCTCAGCTCCAGCCTCGCCCCTTGCCACAGTGCTGGGGTTTGCAGGAAGGGTCTCCAGGGGTCCCCAACTCACCGCAGCACCAGCCCTCTCTGGATATCCGTCTTCATTTTGTCAGTCAAGTGCTCCACGTTGGCCTGCAAGATGAACGCCACGATGCCAGCAGCGCCCCGTGTCCTCTGCCACCACGCCAGGCCTCTCTGGTCCTCCCCTTTGGACGCAAGTGCCTGGTGGCTTCACAGGGCCTGGCCAGAGTCCTTTCTTTCCTGCTTTTCATTCTCATTTTACCAAAACGATGCCGCTAGAAAGCAGCTCCTGCTCCGCTCACCTTGAGGTCGTGGATGGTGAAGGGATCTTCGTAGACGTAGGCAGCGTCAGCGCCCACCGCGATGCCGGTGACGGTCGACAGGTACCCGCAGTAGCCGCCCATCGTCTCCACAATGAAGACGCGGCGCTTGGTGCCCGAGGCCGACTGCTTGATGCGGTCACAGCTCTGCGCCAAGAGGAGGACCAGACGCCGGTTAAACACCACAGGGAGGGGCACACCGGGAAAATCCACCTTTGCTGCCTGGGCTGGGATGCTGGTTCTATCCCACATGTTGTCCCAAAACATGATCGTAGAATTATTGAATGGTTTGTGTTGGAAGGGACCTCAAAGCCCATCCAGTCCCACCCCTGCCATGGGTGGGGACACCTCCCGCTGGATCAGTGGCTCCAAGCCCCATCCAGCCTGGCCTTGAACCCCTCCAGGGATGGGGCAGCCACCCCTGCTCTGGGCAACCTGGGCCAGGGCCTCCCCACCCTCTCACAGCAAAACATTCCTTCCCAAGATCTTATCTCCACCTCTCCTCTTTCAGCTCAAAACCATTCCCCTCATCCCACCCCGGAGCCCCTCCCCAGCTTTCCTGCAGCCCCTTTCAGCACTGGAAGCTGCTCTAAGGTCTCCCTTGAGGCTTCTCTTCTCCAGGCTGAACAACCCCAACTCTCTCAGATTCTCCTCATACAGGAGGTTCTCCAGCCCTCAGATCATCTCCGTGGCCTCCTCTGCACTCGCTCCAGCAGCTCCATGTCCTCCCTGAGCTCAGGACTCCAGAGCTGGACCCAGGACTCCAGGTTGGTCTCATAATGTGGAGCAGAGGGGCAGGATCCCCTCCCTCCCTGCTGCTCCCACGGCTCTGGATGCAGCCCAGGACATGGGTGGTTTATGGGCTGTGAGCAGATGTTGCTGGCTCACATTGAGCTCCTCTCCAGCACCTCCAGTCCTTCTGACCTGGTAGAGCACGAGGGCCCCAGGAGCTGCTCCCCGCGCTGTCTCTCACCTCCATGGCCGCGTTGACAGCCGTGTCCGAGCCGAGGCTGAAGTCGGTGCCGGGCACGTTGTTGCTGATGGTGGCAGGGATGACGCACATGATGATGCAGAGCTCCTCGTACTGCCCGCGGGCTTCCACCAGCTGCAGGACCCCCTCATACGCCTGCAAGCACCCAGGGCTGGTGAGCTGCCGGCACCGCATCCCGAAGGGGATGGCCCAGGGTGCCGAGAGCCCAGCCCGGGCCCCACTGAAACAGGGCTGAGGGTTCTCCCCACACCTCAAATCCCCCGATGACCAGGAGGCCCTGGATATTGAATTTCCGCACGTTCTCCACGATCTTTTCCATGCACGTCTTGGGCAGCGTCCTGAGGTGGGGAAGAGAGACGGTGGGGTGAGGACAGGGGGTCCTCACAATCCCTGCAATCCCTGGGGTCCCCACAATCCTTGAAATCTCTGTTGTCCCTGGGGTCCCCGCAGTCCTTTGGGCCCCCATAATTCCTTGGGTTCCCAGAATCCCTGGACTCCGTGCAATCCCTCGACTCCGTGCTATCCCCAGGATCCCCTCCACTCCCTGGGATCCCCTCTGCTCCCCGGGTTTCCCTCTGCTCCCTGGGATCCCCCCACTCCCCAGGATCCTTCCCGCTCCCCAGGATCCCCTCTGCTCCCCAGGACCTCCTCTGCTCCCCGGGATGCCCTCCGCTCCCCGTCGGGGCTGTTCTTACCTCTTGGTGCCGAGCATGGAGCCCCCACGCCCCAGCCAGCCCGCCACGTCGTGCCAGCCCACCTCGCGGATCTGCAAGCAGCAGCGCTCAGTTTTGGGGTGGGGGAGCACCCCACCACCAAAGCCCAACCCAACCCTGGCAGCAAGCCGAGGGCACCCTGGCTCGCCGTGCCCTTACCTGCCCCTTGGACAAGCCCTCGAAGCCGTCGCTCACCACGTAGACGGTGTGGCCCTGGCAGATGCCGATGCGCACGGCCGACCGGACGGCAGCGTTCATGCCGGCGGCCGGAGCGCCCACGTTGAGGATGGCCAGGCTGAAAGGGCTCTGTGGGGACAGCCGTGGCACCTTGTTACGGGGCCCCAGCGCGGGGAACGCGCCCCCCGCCGCTTCCCAGCCCTCCTCACCTTCTCCTGTGCTGGCTTCTGGTGGGCCAGCAGCTTGTAGATGTTCCAGTTGTTCTCAAAGCTCCTGCAAGGACAAGGCGAGGTGACCCGGAGCCATACGGGGATCCTGGATGCCCTTCAGGCTGCAGCAGTCACCGTTTTCCCTTAGGGAGCAGCTCCCATCCCAGCAAGACCTTCTGGCCACCCCATCGGGATGTCTCCTGGATGCCCTTCAGGCTGCACCAGCCACTGGTTTCCCCCCTGGGAGCAGCTCCCATCCTTCTGACCACCCCGTAGGGATGTCTCCCCTCATTCCAGTCCCTCTTCCTCACCTCCCGCGGAGCTGGATGGCCTCGTCAAACCTCTTCTCATCCATGGCCTTCTGCACATCCTTCGTCTTGAGGGGGAGACAAGCAGCAGGGTGACGGCTGTGCCTGCGGGGAGGGCAGCGGGACCCCCGCTCCGCGTGCTGCCCCGTACTCACCACCTGGACGCACTCCATGAGTGGCAGCCGCACCGACTGGTTTCCCGACAGGCTCACCACGCAGGCCGGGGTGTCCGGCGTCGCCTCCAGCAGCGCCATCACCGCCTCCATCCCCATCTTGCTGCTCTGCAAAGGGACCCCGACACCCCCTGACACCGGGGCACCCAGCGATGTCCCCTGGGCTCACCCTGGGGAGCGCACGGCTGCTCGCACGCCCTCCGTGTCCCCTCCCGGGACCCACCAGCACGCGGTCGAAGGCTGACGGGGTCCCTCCGCGCTGCACGTGACCCAGGACGGTGACACGCGTGTCGAAGCCCAAGCGCTGCACCACCAGCTGTGGGGAGAGAGCACGTCACGCCAGGCGCCTCCGGGCACAGTCACCAGAGACGGTGCCGGAGGAGGCGCTTACGTCCTTCACGTAGTTAGAGGAGATGGGTTTGCCGCTGCGGTCGATGGCGCCCTCGGCGATGATGATGATGTTGAGCCGCGAGCCTCTGCTGCGCGTCTGCGGGAGGAAAAAGCCGCGGCGGCTCAGCAGCTGAAGCCGAGCGTCCTTCCCGCGTCGCCCGCGGGTAGCACAGGGTCCGGGCAGCCGAGCCCCGGCGCTGGCCCCAGCACGTGCAGCTGAGCGTCCCGGTTCACAGCCGCAATGCCCGGAGCTCCCCAGGCTTCACAGGGCACGGGGCTCAGCTGGGCTCCCCGCAGGCAGAAAAGGGAGAGGGGATGGTGGGACCCCCGTGCTCACCTCCCCGAGCCTCTCGCACATGAGGTCCTCCCAGCCGTCCTCCGGAGGGGACTCAGGGATGAAGAGCCAGTCGGCACCTGAGGCCAAGCCGGACACCAGCGCCAGGTACCTGGGGGGACACGGCGGTGGCCACACCGGCACCAGGACCAGCCCCAAAACGTGGGATCCCATCCTGCCGAGGGGCTTCCCCACCCCCGGGAGCTTACCCGCAGTGGCGGCCCATCACCTCCAGCACGAACGTCCGCTGGTGGCTGCAAGGACAGGGGTGGGAGGAGAAGGAGGGTGGGTGCGACGCCACAGAATCATGGAAGCATTGAGGTTGGAAAAGCCCTCTCGGCTCATCCAGTCCAACCATCAGCCCAACCCCACCGTACCTGCTAAACCACAGCCCAAAGTGCCACCTCTACAAGGTTTGGAACCCCTCCAGGGATGGAGACTCCACCCCTGCCCTGGGCAGCCTCTGCCAGGGCTTCACCACTCTGGCAGGAAAGAGATTTTTCCTAATATCCAACCTAAACCTGCTCTGGTGCGACTTGAGGCCATTCCCTCTCGTCCCGTCCCTCATTACTTGGGAGCAGAGCCCAGCGCCCACCTCACCACAACCTCCTTTGCAGGAGCTGCAGAGAGCGATGAGGTCTCCCCTCGGCCTCCTTCGCTCCAGCCCCAACAGCCCCGGGTCCCTCAGCCGCTCCTCCTGCCCGCGGTGCTCACCTCTGTGCCGTGGTGGTGATGGCGTCGATCACCTCCATGATGCGGTGCAGCGCCGAGTCGGTGCCGATGGTCATGTCGGTGCCACAGAAGTCGTTGTCGATGGAGCCCACCAGCCCCACGATGTTCAGGCGGCAGTTCTCCCGTGCCACCTCCTCGCTGATCTGCCCTGCAAGGGGGGGGAAGGCAGCGCCTCTGGTTATTTTAGAGACCTCCTGTCCCCCCACCGTGACAGAGGGATGGATCCAGCGGAGGAGCCCAGCCCTTCCTGCGGTCATAGCGATGGGTTGGACCTCTGGATCTCAACACCCTTGGATGCTTTCGGCTCTACCCACCCAAGGGTTGGGGAGGGGGCTTCACCCACCGTCCTGGACCAGCTCCTCGAGCAGCCCGGCCCACTCGGAGCGGAAGATGTCGGCTCCGGTCAGGCTGCCGTCCCCGCCGATGACGCAGAGGTTGGTGATGCCGTGTTCCACCAGGTTGCGGGCGGCGCGCAGGCGGCCGGCGCGGGTGGTGAAGGCCTTGCAGCGGGCGCTGCCGATCACCGTCCCACCCTGCAGAGCAAAGTGGGGGACACAGCCTGTCACGCACAGTTTGGGGGGTGGCCTTTGGGGTGCCGGGCCCCACCGGGGGTCCTCCTCACCAGCTGGATGATGTTGGAGACGCTGAGCCAGTTGGCCTGCTTGATGTTGTCTCCCCCCTCCACCAGCCCCTCGTAGCCCTGTGGAGAAGGCAGAGTTGGAGGTGAGGGTGCCCTGGCATGGGGGGGTCGGCTCCCCCCAACGATAATGGGGAGCAGGGGGGAAACCAACCTCATAGATGAGGAAGACCTTGGCTCCCACGTATATTCCCATGCGGGTGACGGCACGGACGGCGGCGTTCATCCCTGGGAAGGTGAGACTTGAGGGACCCCTGCGGTCTGGGGGACCTGGATCCTATAGGAGGCCCTGGAGCATCTTCGGGGAGGTGGGCTGGACCCCATAAGAGACCCTGGAGCATCTTCTGGGGTGGGGGGAGCTGGATCCCATAGGTGACCCTAGAATATCTTGAGGGGGTGGGCCTGGATCCTATCTTCTGGGGGGGTGGGCTGGACCCTATATGTGACCCTGCAGCATCTTCTTGGCAGGGGTGGGGCTGGATCCTATAGGTGACCCTGTAGCATCTTCTGAGGGGGGTGGGGGGGCTGGATCCTATAGGTGACCCTGTAGCATCTTCTGAGGGGGGTGGGGGGGCTGGATCCTGTAGGTGACCCTGTAGCATCTTCTGAGGGGGGTGGAGGGGCTGGATCCTATAGGCGACCCTCCAGCATCTAATGGGGGGGGGGATGGAGGCTAAATCCCATAGGTGACCCTGCAGCATCTTATGGGGGGCTGGGAGGGGCTGCATCCCATAGGTGACCCTGCAGCATTTTCGGGGGGGGGGGCTGGATCCTATAGGTGACCCTCCAGCATCTAATGGGGGGGGGGGGGGGGCTGGATCCTATAGGTGACCCTGCAGCACCTTGTGGGGAGTGGGGGGGCTGGATCCTATAGGTGACCCTGCAGCATCTTCTTGGGGGGGTGGGGCTGGATGCCATAGGTGACCCTGCGGCACCGTAGGGGGGGTGGGGCTGGGTCCCTGGGGCTCCCCCGGGGCGCACCTTGCGCGTCGCCGCCGCTGGTGAGCACGGCGATGGCCATGCCGGCCCCCGCCATCCGCAGCCGCTCCAGCTCCGCCGCCGCCATCGCTGCGCGCCCCGCGGGACACGCCCACCCACAGGCCACGCCCACCGCCACAGGCCACGCCCACTCCCACAGGCCACGCCCACCCACAGACCGCGCCCACCGCCACAGGCCACGCCCACCGCCACAGGCCACGCCCACCGCCACAGGCCACGCCCACTCCCATAGGCTCCCACAGGCCCCGCCCGGACAGGCCCCGCCCACTCCCGCTGAGGCCACGCCCACACCTCACGCCTGGCACTGCCCCTCCCGGCTAAGCCCCGCCCACTCAGGGGGAGGCCCCGCCCACCCCCGCGGCTCCTCACGTCCTCCTCGGACAGGCCCCGCCCCCCCCCCCCCGCTGTGCCTCGGGGCCCATGTCGTGGCCTGTCGGGCCCTGTCGTGACTTGTCCCGCCATGTCTTGTTGTAGAAACCCATGTCCTGCTGTGTCCTACCAGAGCAACCATGTCGTAGAATCATAGAATCATAGAATAACCAGGTTGGAAGAGACCCACCGGCTCATCCAGTCCAACCATTCCCATCAATGAGGTCTCCCCTCAGCCTCCTCTTCTCCAGGCTAAACACCCCCAGCTCTCTCAGCCGCTCCTCTTCTTCCTCGAATCCTGTGTTCAGTTCTGGGCCCCTCACCACATGAAGGATGTTGAGGCTCTGGAGTGAGGCCAGAGAAGAGCAACGAAGCTGGTGAGGGGGCTGGAGAACAGGCCTGATGAGGAGCGGCTGAGAGAGCTGGGGGTGTTTAGCCTGGAGAAGAGGAGGCTGAGGGGAGACCTCATTGCTCTCTCCAACTCCCTGAGAGGAGGTTGTGGAGAGGAGGGAGCTGGGCTCTTCTCCCAAGGGACAGGGGACAGGACGAGAGGGAATGGCCTCAAGCTCCACCAGGGGAGGTTCAGGCTGGACATTAGGAAAAAATTTTTCACAGAAAGGGTGATTGGTCCCTGGCAGAGGCTGCCCAGGGAGGGGGTTGAGTCCCCTTCCCTGGAGGGGTTTAAGGGACAGGTGGACGAGGTGCTGAGGGACATGGGTTAGTGATTGATGGGAATGGTTGGACTCAATGATCCAGTGGGTCTCTTCCAACCTGGTGATTCTATGATTCTATTCTATGATTCTCCAGCCCCATCACCAGCTTTGTTGCTCTTCTCTGGACTCGCTCCAGAGCCTCAACATCCTTCTTGTGGTGAGGTGCCCAGAACTGACCCCAGGATTCGAGGAGTGGTCTCCCCAGTGCCGAGTACAGAGGGAGAAGAACCTCCCTGGACCTGCCGGTCAGGCCGTTTCTGATCCAAGCCAAGATAGCAACCCATGTTGTGCCGTGTCCTGCCATAGCGACCCACGACAGGCCATGTCCTGCCACAGCAGCCCATGCTGGGCCGTGCTGGGCCACGCCAGGCCTTGTCCTGCCATAGTGAGCCGTGTTGTGCCGTGGTGAGCTGTGGAGTCCCACACTGTGCCATGCCATGTCCTGCTGTGCTGTGCCGTGTCGTGCCACATCGTGCCCCGTGGCACAACACCACACCACCGTGTGCCTGGTCGTGCTGTGCCATGTTGTGCCTCGTCATGCCATATCACGCCCCGCACCGTGTCGAGCCGTGCCAGCCAGATGATCCCGAGGGTCCCAGCACGGGGATGGAGGTCCCATTCCACCCCTGCCGTCAGGGTCACCGGCACCAGGGTCTGTCCCGGTGGGCGCTGTGAGGCTGTTCCTCCATCCCTCCTTTCTCCTCCTGGAGCTATCACTCTCCCGCATCGCCCGAGCAGAGCGGGGAGGGAGCCCTGCCGGAGGGTGGGGAAACTGAGGCAGGCACCGGCTGCTCTCCCTGCGTTCAGCTGGGCTCAGACCCCTTGGCTGTCGCTGGATGTCGGAGGCCAGGCTCCCCGCGTGTCCGGCAGCGAAGGAGTGCGGGTGGCTCGGGCTGAGGAAATGGGAGCGACCTGGCCGGACTCCCGCTCTCCTCCTCCAGCCCCACCTCCCCGGTCCAGCTTTAACTCCCTGTCAGGCCGGCGTGGGGCCACCATTCCCATCCCCATCCTTCTCCCTGCGCCAGACTCCCTCTGGGGCCACCATTCCCGTCCCTTTCCCTACGCTTAACTCCCTGCGAGGCCAGCTTGGGGCCACCATCCCCATCCCTCTCCCCACCCTTGACTCCCTGTGGGGCCACCTCTCCCGTCCCCATCCCTGCCTTTAACTCCCTGTGGTGTCACCATTCTCGTCCCCATCCCTCTCCCTGCACTTTACTCCCTCTGGGGCCACCATCCACATCCCTCTCGCTGCCCTTCACTCCCTGCGGAGCCACCATCCCGGTCCCCATCCGTGTCCCCACGATGCTGCGGTTGCTGCTGCTCTGCGGAGCCCTGGGCTGTGGGGCAGAGCAGGCAGGTAGGGCGAGGACACGGTGACAGCGGGCTCGGAGAGACTTGGGGTTGGGGACACGCACGGCTTACGAGGACGGTGGGTGATGTCCAGCATCTCTCGCAGCCCTGGCCACCTTCACCATGCTGCAACAGACCCGTGTCTCCGACGGCAGCTCCGTCTTCTGGGGGAACGCCAGCCTGGACGGCAGGCTCAGCCACCTCCTGGAGGGGTTCAACGTCACCCAGGTGCTGCCGCTGGAGCCCCCCGACGCCTGGGCCAGGCGGCAGCAGTACGTGGACACCTACCTGCTCTACTTTGGCCAGCTGGTGAAGCTCTTCCACAAGGAGAGACCCATCAACTGTGAGTGGTACCCAAGGGGATGCAGGGATGGGTCCCACCGGGGAAACGGGACCCCCAGCTCTGCCTGGGCACGGGAATGGCTCTCCAGGGCCAGCGGAGCAGAGGGATGGGGACACGGCCACATGCAAACCCTCGCTGGGGGCAAAAGGAGCCCCTTAAGGGAGCTGGGGAGGTTTGGTCTGGAGCCCACCTCGGGAACAGGGAGATGCTCGGTCTCCTGCCGCCCCTGGGGAAAAGGGCTGGGGGCTGTGTGGGACTGTGAGGGGCAGGCACCCCACCTGCACCCCCTTTTGCACATTCTTGCCCTCCACCTGCACCTCACCTTCCTCCCTGCACCTTGCCTTCACCCTGCCCACAGTCTCCTCGTGCCCTGCCTGCTCCCCACCTCCCTGCACCCTGCTCGCTCCGTGTCTACACCCCCTGCATCCCCCCTACCCCCACCGGCACCTCCTTTGCGCCCCCCCTGTACCTCACTGCCCCAACCTCACGCCCCACATACACTTCGTTTCTCCTCTGCCTGCGCCCCTCACACCCTGCAGTGTTTGCAGGACACCGAGGGTGATGGTTTTGATGCGCTCCCGTTCCCCCTGCCGTCCCTGCATGATTTGACTTTCATTCTTCTCGTTACCCCCAAACGAGCTTTGCCCCAGCTGTGTGTTTCCTCCCCTGGCCCTTGGGGAGCCCTTGCTCGCCTCAGAGTCAGCGCTCTGAGCCCCGCAGCCCCCTGCCCCATGCTCCCTCTCCCCACAGCCCCTTGCCCCACGCTCCCTGGCCCCGCGGCCCCTCGCTCCCTGCTGTGACAGCGATGTCCGTCTCACTCTACACCCAAACCCCTGGCGCTGCGGCTGTGCCGCGTGCTCATAAGGAAGGGAAAACCAAGCCTGCTCGCCCGGTTATTGGGAAAGTTGCTGCTGCAGCTGAACCGAGTGAAAACGAAGCTTGGGGTGGGGAAACTGAGGCTGAGACCTTGCAGACTCAGCGCAGGGCTGGGTGCCGGGCGCGGTGCCCCTGACGTGGTCGCTCTGTCCCCGCAGACACCCAGCGCCTGCGCTGCCACCTGGGCTGCCGCCTCTTCCGTGACGGCACGGCCCACAGCTTCTACGAGATGACCCTCAACGGGACGGCCTTCCTCAGCTTCCACGTCCCCAACGCCACCTGGGAGCGGCGCTGGCCCGGGCCGCACGCGGTGGCCGCCTTTGCTGAGAAGGAGCTGATGAAGTACCTGACGACCACCCAAGACCTCCAGCATTTCCTCAACACCACCTGCGTGGGGATCCTGCAGGCTCAGAGCACACAGACGGGTCCGTGCCAGGGCCGGGGACACGCGGTGGCACGGCTGGAGGGACCCTGGTCGTCATCTCCGTCCCTCTTGCCTCTTGCAGGAAAACAGAGCGGCCGGTCGCACGCCCCGCTGGTGCTGGGCCTGATCGTGGGGACCGTCGCCTTGCTGGGCATGGCCATGGGGATCTTCTTGTGCACAGGAGGGAGCTGCTAGCGGAGATGGACCCCGTCCCACGTCACCCCATGGAGGCAGGGGATGGACCCATCGTCATCCTGTGGTGGCAGGGGGACAAGGACCTGTCATCATCCCGTGGGAGCAGGTGGTGGACCCATCATCACCCTGTGAAGGCACGGGATGGACCCACCATCGTCCCTTGCTCCCCTTCCCTCCCAGCAGCACCAGTGTGGGGCTGCGGGTCCGTCCTGGGGAGCTGGGGGGGGGGTTGGTGTTGCCAGCCCCTGAGTTGGACCGAGTCTGTGAGGCCTTTGGAGAGAGCAGGAGAGGGCAGGGTTTGGCCACCTGATCTTCACTCACTGCGCCTGCAGCTTCGCTTGGACTCCATGAAGTCATTTTCTAACAGCCGAGTGGCAACACTTCATTTATTTTTCATTTCCACCTCTTTGCGTGAGCCACCAAGGCCAAGTGCAGACAGGGGTGATGGGACAGCATTACTGAGCAGATCACAGGATCACACAGTGGTTTGGGTTGGAAGGGACCTCAAAGCCCACCCAGTCCCACCCCTGCCATGGGCAGGGACACCTCCCACTGGATCAGGGGCTCCAACCTCATCCAGCCTGGCCTTGAACCCCTCCAGGGATGGGGCAGCCACCACTGCTCTGGGAAACCTGGGCCAGGGCCTCCCCACCCTCACAGCAAAACATTTCTCCCTAAGATCTCATCTCCATCTCCCCTCTTTCAGCTCAAAACCATTCCTGTTGTCCTATCCCTGCTCTCCCTGATCCAGAGCCCCTCCCCAGCTTTCCTGGAGCCCCTTTCAGCACTGGAAGGTGCTCTAAGATCTCCCCGCAACCTTCTCTTCTCCAAGCTGAACAACCCCATCTCTCTCAGCCTGTCCTCGTACAGGAGGTTCTCCAGCCCTCGGATCATCTCCGTGGCCTCCTCTGGACTCTCTCCAACAGCTCCATGTCCTCCCTGTGCTGAGAACTCCAGAACTGGACCCAGGGCTCCAGGTGGGTCTCACAGATGGAGCAGAGGGGCAGAATCCCCTCCCTCCCTGCTGGTCCCACGGCTCTGGATGCAGCCCAGGACACGGGTGGTTTCTGGGCTGTGAGTGCACGTTGCCGGCTCACGTTGAGCTTCTCCCAGCACCCCAAGTCCTTCTCCTCAGGGCAGGTGACCCCATTCGCTGCTCTCCCATCGGGACGTGCATCCCCAGGGATGTTAGGGGGCGCCAGGATCATGCAGGGCAGGCGCAGGTGATGCGCTGGAGACCCCAAGGTGAGAAAATGCTCCTCAAGGGGCGGCCAGAGAAAGGCAGAGCTGTCTCACTGCCTCCGTACAACAGCACCCGTGGCTTTATTCTCCTTCTCTGCAACCCAGATCTGGGCTAAAACCCCACTCTTCGACCGTTTGAACTTTGGATCGATAATAAATTCCTGGCTGCGTCTCCCTTTCACCCACAGCGAGATTTTGAGCGTGACTCCTTCTTGTGCTCCTTCCCGAGGCCGGGAAAGGCTGGGGATCGGCCAGGAGCTGGCTTGGGCCACCAGAAGAGGGGACAGCATGGGGGCAAGGAGCTTTCCTGGATTAACTTTCAGCTCATTCCTTTCTAAATACTCTTCCCTGTGGCTCAAAGCAAGAAAGGGTGGGAAGATGGGAAAAGAGATGCAGGGGTTGGGAAGATGAGGTCGCTGCTGTCCTCAAGGAGGGTTGGAGGAGGAGGTCTCCAAAGCCCACATCTCATCGCCCTGGCCGGCGGCCACCCCAGCAGCTCCCGCCTCCCCCAGGCTCTGGGGGCAGGGGCCGGGCCCTCCCCACCCTTCAGCGGGCGCAGTTACGATAGAGAAACAGCAGCCAAGAGGCCAGAGGCTCCAAAACAACGAGGCCGACGCACGGGAACGTCATCGCTCGGCCTCGGAAGATGGGCCCTTGGCGGGACCTCTACTGCGGGCCAAGCACTGCGTGTCCCCACCGCGGGCACCAGGGACATGAGGCCAATGCTGAAGGTCAAAGGCAGGAGCTTTGAACCCCGCTGAGGGATGAAAACACAGGCAGCATCCAGCGGGCAGAAATTGCTGCATTCATGGCTCTGCTTGGGCTTCTGGCATCTCTGCTGCTGGGAAGTGGAGGAGATATTGCACCATGGTCCCAAGACCTCGTTCTGAGGGCCCTGGGCGCAGCTCCCTGCTCCCCGCGGGGACACCCCGAGGCTGGGACAGTGCTGGGCATGGGCTGGCAGCAGGGATGGCACCCGGCAGAGCCCCCGGGCTGGAGAAAACGGGGAGGTCGGGAACACCAGAGCTTGTTTTGCTTTCTGCTTCTGACCTGCGTCATCTTTCGGACAGATGAGGAAGTCTCTGCTTTAAACCCTGCTGGAAAAGCCTTTTTCCTTCCCCTGGGCTCTCTGTGCGTGTTGGTCGCAGCAGGAGAGCGCTCCAGAAAGGCTTTGCGGCTGCTCTGGAGTCTCCACTAGGGGATGGGATCCCCCCCCAGATCCTGAGGAGCAGCCTCATTCCAAATGGTGCCCGTGTCAACACCCCCACAGCTGCACCCCGTGCCCCAGGGCACCTCCCTGCTGGTGACCGGCACCTGGCGTGGGCTCAGCAGCCAAGAGACAAGGGTTTATGGCAACAGCATGTGTCCCCTGCTCCAGCACAGCCCTAAATGTCTCTTCCTCATCCCAAACCCCCTCATCACAGGGCCAGCTGAGAGGATCAGCGTTGGTGCCTGCCCCAAGCTCACGGAGGCTTTACCCAACCCCCAGAGCAAACCATCCCGGCTCTCCGCCCCGATCGCCCAGAGGCTTTGCTTTCCCCACTCCACGTCGTTCCCATCGCTCAGCCCTGCTATCGCGGCTCTGGACAAGGGCTGAGATAAGACGCCCAGCCTTGAACTTTGTTCCAGCCAGACGCCGCCAACGTGCTGGGAAGCAGCTTTCCCCTGCGCCCTCGTGCCCCGGGTGCCTCACACAGGGTGGGCAGGGTCCCCCTGCTGCCTTTTGGGCATCAGCTCGCGAGGCCGGCGTTCCCAGCTGCGGGGTGTTTGCTTTCCAGCAGCATCCTGCTCCCACCGAGGGCGGGCAGCGCCCTGGAAACACTGAACGGCAGAGGAAAGGGCCGTGCTGCTGAGTCCCTGCTTGCAGGGCGCACGGGTACCCAGGATCATCTCTGCCCTCTTCCCTTTCCTCCCACCTCCCAGGTCAGTGAGCCTGAGCGACCCAGAGGAAATGGGAGGAGGAAAGCTGGCTGCTGGCCACCGTCCCGATGGAGCAGGGCTCCGTGGCAATCAGCATCACAGAACCATGGAACGGTTTGGGCTGGAAGGGACCTCCCCTCCCACCCAAAGCATTTGTGATTCTCCCATTCCCAAAACAGCAGGGACTTTGTGAATCATGTTTCAAGGATGAGTTTTTTGCTGGGAGAACTGAACAGCAAACACGGCTCTAGCTAAACCTTCAACAATCCTTGACCGTGCAGGGATTTAGGGTAAAAGGTGACCAGGAAATCAGGGTGGTTTTGATTGCTCCAGTTTGGGAAAAACAGGATTGCTTTGAAGGGACTGGAAATGAAGGCTGTGCCTTCCAGGATTCCCAGCTCAGAGGTCTGCACCTTAGTCCCAAATGAAGAGGTGGTGATGTGACCATCTAAGCCTCCTAAGAAGCACTTATAGGAGACAAAGGAGTCCATGCACACCATGACTCACCAAAAGAAGGGACACAGGATGTCCCAGACCCCAAGCAGCTTCCACGTCCCCCTGGCCAGACACCCTGGAGCCCTTGGATGACAAAGTTGGAGAAAGCCTGGAAGCTTTGTCTGAAGGTGGGAAAGGTCCAGGGAGGACCCCAGCTCTGCACACAGAGCCAGTGGGAAAGGGAAGAGGGAAGGAAGCAGGGCTGCCTGATACGATATGGAGGTTTCTTTTCTGTTTTTCTTCTCTGCCTAGTAAAAGCCAGAGCTTTGCAGCTATTGTTGCTGTTCCTCAGAGCACCGGCCTCTTGGAGGAGTTACAGACCCACAATGAAAAATAACGACCCTAAAAGCCACAGGAAGGAAAGGAATTCACAGGAAAAGGAAAAGCAGCAGCAGGAACAAGCACTCATGCCTGAAATAAATGCACTGCCTGCTGCTCAGGGGGCAGGTAGGAAAGGTTACGCTGCCTTCAGCTGTGGAGGAGCTGAGACTTTGGTGCCAAGCCCTGGCTTTTGGGCTCTATCGCTCCAGGTGAGCCCTGGCAGCAGGGCTGAGGAATAGGAAAGCAGTAAGGGAACTGCTAACGGGCCCTGGAGGGGCTGAGACAGCGGGCAGCAGCC
Source organism: Phaenicophaeus curvirostris (assembly GCF_032191515.1). NCBI lineage: Eukaryota > Metazoa > Chordata > Aves > Cuculiformes > Cuculidae > Phaenicophaeus > Phaenicophaeus curvirostris. Next base: position 26,584,211 of record NC_091401.1, read on the forward strand.
CCATGCCCGGGGGCATCGGAAGGACATTCTTTGAAATAGAAGGTTTCATAGAAATCCGAGCTAAGGGGGAGGCAGGGGCAGAGCTGCCCCGGAGAGAACGGGTCACCCAACAGGCATCGGAGGTGGCAGCCTCAGCTGGGATTAACAGTTTAGGCTCCCAGATTTTGAGGAAGACGAGCACCAAGACGAAGGATTTGGCATCCCAGGCTTGCCTCCCCCTGCCTCAGCTGTTCCCAAAGCCCCTGCGCTGCTCTGCCGAGGCAAACGTACAAAGGATCCAACAGGAAACCTTCCCGGTGCGCCTGCTTCCGCTGCATCAGCTCCTGCTGGAGTAAAGGGTTGGGTGGGACGAGGCACAGGGGCTGCTCCGCACCTCTCCGTGCTCACATCGCAGCTACTGGAAGTTCACAATGAGAACAAACAACAAAACCAAACAAGCTGCCCTGGGCCTCCTGCTGCTGCTCCCCAGCAACCATTTCCAGGTAGAAAAAAACAGATCCCATCCACTTCCCAGGTTAGGGAGGCAGGGGATGAGGGGTAAGGCAGCAGCTGGAGCACAACTGGAGAAGGGAATGTAGCTGGAGCCCAGGGGTTCTGGGAGCAGCTGAGGGACTTGGGGCTGTTTAGCCTGGAGAAGAGGAGGCTGAGGGGGGACCTCATTGCTCTCTGCAGCTCCCGGGAAGGAGGTTGTGGTGAGGTGGGTGCTGGGCTCTGCAACCAAGGAAAGAGACGAGAGGAAATGGCCTCAAGTTGGGCCAGGGCAGGGTCAGATTAGATATTAGGAAAAATTTCTTCACTGAAGGATTGGTTACGCCCTGGCAGAGGCTGCCCAGGGCAGGGGTGGAGTCTCCAACCCTGGAGGGGTTCAAAAACCACGGAGAGGTGGCACTTTAGGACCTGGTTCAGCAGGCAGGGTGGGGTTGGGCTGGTGGTTGAGTTGGATGGGCTGAGAGGGTTTTCCCAGCCTTCATGATTCTGTGATTTCCACTTCATAGCCCCCGAGAAGCCCAGAGGGAAGGAGCAGATTCCTGTCCTACACGAACAACTGTCTCGCTTCTCTTTCTGCCTACATCCCTGCATCCCTGTCTGACAGACGCTGACAAATGCTTTAGGGATCGCTCCTGAAGAACCTGTGGAGCTGAGAGCCCGAGCCTTAGAGCAGAATGGTCTTCACAACAGAGACCAGAGCAGCACAGGTACCTCCCTACCAGGTTACTACGCCCTGGGTTCAAATAAAGCAGCTACAGAGCTTTTCCCAGCCTCAGCAGCTGGAGTTTCCCCCTTTACGGCAACTCACAGCTTGGAGGGACCATTCCTTGTTAGTCCAGCAACTCATCCCAGCGCACGGGCTGCTGAAACACATAACCAGGTAGTTTTTGTCATTCCAACTCAAATACCTTTATTTCTGTGCTGGCAGCTTCACCCGTCCTCACAGAGGACAGAGCGCAGGAGGTCAGCAAACATTTCCAGACACGCTGTTGGTCACATTTGGGGGGCAACAAGGAAGAACCAAGGCCACTCAGGCCACTCTCATGATTTCCCAGTACCCCACGGTGAAAGCTGGAGGAGCCTTTGCAAAGCTGTTGTGACTTCAAACTTAAAACCAAGTGTTAACTTCTAGGACAAGAGGATGCTTGGTAGTTAAGAGTCCACAGGAGCCTTAAGAGGACTCTTTCCCCCTGCTTTCCCAACCCTGTGTGGGGCCAGGAGGCTCTACTGCCAGTTCATTCCCAACACCACCTCCACTCCTACCCCAGGAACACCACGCTCTGGACTCAGAGGGGAAGTGGAGGAAGGGCTGGGATTAAAAAACCCAAAATGACTGACACAAAGGACATGAAAAGCAGGAGAAGCTATGAAAGTACGTTGAGATGGTCAAGAAAAGTCACATCAAAATATATTTAAAAACCAGAAATTCCAATCTGCATGGAATTTAAAACTCCTTTCCCAACCTTTTTTTTTCCCCTGCTCAAGGAGTCTTTGTTGCTCCAGGAGGTGGAATATATGATAGGCAGCACCAGTTGTGTCCTGAAAAGGGCAGCATCTGCCCCTAATGCGTCTGAGCACTTCCATCATTTACAAAGGAAAAATTAGACATACCTCAACAATTGCCCCCCCTCCCTCTTTTCCATTCTACAGTGGTCGGGAGAAGAGACGGAAAACAAATCTGACGCTTCATTTGCAGTTAAGTCAGTTCTTCCCCGCATCAATACCCCTGCAAGCCGTTGTAGACCTTCTGCACCGGCCCCTGTTTCAACAACCGTTTGAGACCTGCAAGAGAAAGCAAAGTATTACTGCAAGAGAAAGGAAAACATTACCACCCAGCCCAGCCAGGCTGAGGATGCTGTGTTTGCTGTTCCTGCTGCGTTTACACATCTGGCTCCGTGTATCTGAATAACGCAAACACCAGCACCCCAAAAAAGAGAAAAGGAAAAGGAAAAGTGCTCCTGAACTCAGTGACATGACAGCTTTACTCCTGCTCCTTCAGCACTTATACAATCACGGAATCGTTTGGTTGGAAAAGACCTTTGAGTCCAACTGTCCCTGTCCACTAACCCAGATCCCTGAGCACCTCACCCACCCGTCTGTTAAATCCCTCCAGGGATGGGGACTCCACCACCTCCTGGGCAGCCTCTGACAGGGCCCCAGGCCCTTTCGGTGGAGAAATTGTTCCTGATGTCTGATCTGAACCTCCTCTTTCAACAAGGAGAAGCGTGACCAAGTTCAGTGAAGCTGTAGCGGTGGTTTCATGTGCTCTTGCATCCCAGTGGTTCCAGGGAGAATGACTTTGCTGCTACAAACTCAAAGCTCAGTAAGATCCTCACAGCTCCGTAAGAGATAAAGTCAACTCCCAGAGCTACTTAGCTGTTGAAGTCGATAACAACTCTGTCATCTTAAGTACAAATATTCAGCAAGTTGTTTTGTTGTTGCACTTCCAGGTCTAATTCATCAAGCTCACCTCCCCAGGCTCCTGTAGATCCCAAGAGAAAACTGCAAGCAGTGAGCTGGGGAGTGCTGTGTGTGAGTCCTCCTGGACCTGCCAGCTACTGAAACTCAGCCTGTCCTTGTACCAGAGGTGCTCCAGCCCTCCCATCATCTCCCTGGCTTGCTTGAACAGATCCATGTCCCTCCTATCAATCAGTAATCAGAAAGCAGAGGTTTTCATGCTGGTATGCAGTGCCTGGGGACAATACTGCCCACTAGAAGCAGTCCCTGAAGGCAAGCGAGAGAAGCAAACTCCTTATCTGTGGACTTAAGCATCTTATTGAAGGCCTGAAACCCATAAGTCTTTTTGAAGGCCACAGAGTTTCAGAAAGGGCTCTCTATGACTTTACAAATATCTCTTCCACACCCCTGAAAGCCCATTCACAAAACATTTCAAAGAACTGACTGCTCCAAGGTCCTGTCAGGACAGAAATTCTTAGCAGAGCAGGATAAGAGAAGAGTGAGTCAGCCCTTAAAACCCTAATAGCTCATCTCCCGGGGTCAGCACGATCAGGGAGACCAGCTGCTACTTAAAGGGCAAATCCGCACAAACCAGAGGAAGCGGAGCGGGAAGAAGGGATGTGTCATGCTATTTTTCTAGCGATAATCAGAAGGGACTCCCTCTGTAGAGTCACCGTGTCCACACGCTGCCAGGGCTCCACTGCCCTGGCCATGAGGCCCCTCAGGGCACGGCAGCAGCTTGGCTCCGTCTGCCATCAGAAACTGCCGAGCCGAGCAGGGTCTGCTGGGACCCACAGCAGAGAAGAGAACTCCCCACACCTTGGGTAACTTTCAAATAGGAAAAGAAATTCAGCTCATCTGCTGTAATTCTGCTGTTGGATGTCCCCAAAAGAGCACCAGTCTGGCAACAAAGCACACAGAGGGTAGGCTTGCACCTCGCCACGACAGAAGACAGAGCCTGTCCTCATATGGCAGGTGCTCCAGCCCTCGGATCATCTCTGTGGCCCCCTCCGCACTCGCTCCAACAGCTGCCTGTCCTCCCTGTGCTGAGGACTCCAGAGCTGGACCCAGGGCTCCAGGTGGGTCTCTCAGAGTGGAGCAGAGGGGCAGGATCCCCTCCCTCCCTGCTGGTCCCACGGCTCTGGATGCAGCCCCGGACGCAGGTGGTCTCTGAGCGCATGCTGCTCTCTCATGTCGAGCTTCTCAACCCCCAGCACCACAAGCCCCTCTCCCCAGGGCTGCTCTTCAACCATTAACAACCAGTCGGGTCTTTCTCCAGGGGAGAGCAAGGCAAGGCCACTTCCCCTCCACTGCCACAGGAGGCTCAAAGCTGCTTCCTGGCTGCGGGTGAGAGGATGTGCCTCCTGGACGTGTAGTTCCTGGAAAGGAAGGACATGGCTGGAGAAAGGTGTGCTCAGCAGCCCTGAAAAACAGAACCACTCCCGTACCTCGTTTCCTAGTAGCCAGCTCCAGGCAGGAGCGTGGTGGCCAGACGGACGCCCTCATTACCGCGCAGAATATTTCAACATGTATCACATGTTCAACCAGGAATTCCTGCCAGGAATTCTGACATCTGGTGCTACTGCACCTCAGGCATTTTTCACTACAGCCAACTTTGAGATGTTTCTGACACTGCCAACAGGCTTCAATACAACCCAAATGCTTTGCTGCCTGCTGCTGCTCTCTGAGCACTCCGGAGTTAAACATGGGATCCACGACTCCAGAACAGGGCACAAACAAGTGTCCGCAGAGATAACGAGAGACGTGTCAAAAGAGAAAGCCACCTCTGATCAACAGGCAATAAATTCCCTGATGTCACCCTGGCAGGAAAGTGAGCATATTATTCTTCTGACGCTAAAGCTCGGACTGACCAGAGCGGTGCTCTCAGAGTCAGGGTATCTTCTGAGTGCCCCAGAGCTGTACATTTGGTTAGGAGATAAGAAATCGGGACCACTGCCAACAGTAAGAGAAAAAAGGGAATGTTTTGAGTTCTGAAGCCTACTGTTTCCTTTGAATATGTACGCTGAACCGCTGCCACGCAACAGACCTATTCCCTCATAAAACTCCTAGAGTCACCGGGTGTTTGGAGATATTCTAGCACACAGGAATCTGACTGCCCACCCAGGCACCTTCCCTTGGGAAGCATGGAATGGCTTTGGGAGGGAGCGAAACACCCAAAGGTCTCATGCCTGAACACACTCATGCCAGCAGCATCACTTGTCCATAACGACGTGTGAGAGGTTGGACAAACACGAATGCTTCTGTGGCTGCTCCATGCCCACCCTCTTCTAATCTGCCAAGAAAAACAGCTGGAACAACCTCATGTGTGTTCGAGAGGTGCTGTGGCCTCACAGGAGGGACATGGAGCTGTTGGACCAAGTCCAGAAAGAGGCCACGGAGATGATCTGAGGGCTGGAGCACCTCCTGTATGAGGCCATGCTGAGAGAGTTGGGGTTGTTCAGCCTGGAGAAGAGAAGGCTGAGGGGAGACCTTAGAGCAGCTACCAGTGCTGAAAGGGGCTCCAGGAAAGCTGGGAGGGGCTCTGCATCAGGGAGTGCAGGGACAGGATGAGGGGGATTGTTTTGAGCTGAAAGAGGGGAGACTGAGATGAGATCTCAGGGAGAAATGTTTCCTGTGATGGTGGAGAGGCCCTGGCCCAGGTTTCCCAGAGCAGTGGTGGCTGCCCCATCCCTGGAGGGGTTCAAGGCCAGGTTGGATGGGGCTTGGAGCAATCTGGGCAGCTGGATCAGGTTGCTCCAAGCCCCATCCAACCTGGCTTTGAAACAAACACCTGATCGCACCCTCTTTTCCTATACGGCCACGAAGCACTTTGAGTAGAAGGAGATGTAGAGACGAACAATCCTTCTCCTGATGCTACATGGTACTGTCTACCCCTTGACCACAGAGGGATTTTCTCAAGCCTTGCCTCCAAGAAAGTAGAAACAGGGGCTGGAAAACAGCTTGTGATTCCATTCCAGCAAAGGCAAAGGAGAAAGAGGCTAAGCCCAGGAAGTCTTTCAGCTCAGACAGATGGCAGCTACAGAACAAAGCTCCTGCAAACCTGCCAAGTGCTACATCCCAGCTGCAGCACATCCCAACCTAATCCAGATCTCTATAACTGTAAGCAGCTGTGCTCACTTGCTTCAAAGAGAAATAGAAGTTAATCACTGGATATCAGGCAACTGCAATACGTTGTACAAAGGCCACAGGCAAAAAAAGAACCCCTCCTGACCACTGCTTCAGTTGTGCCAACCTCTTATCTTTGGTGAGAGCTCTGTGCAGCCCACTGCCACGACAGAGCTCTAAAAACACGCACCTTCCCGCTGTTCGCTTGTCAGCTGCTCTTTGGGGAACTCCACATCAAATGTTATTATTAGTGAGCCTTTTATATTATTGTTGTCAAAATTTGGAAGACCTTCTCCTTTCTTCCACAGTTTGGCTCCAGGTTTCGTAATTTTATCCCGAGCAATGTGGACCTAGAGACAAAAGACATTTAGGCAAATGATTTAAATTAGACATTAGGAAGAAATTCTTCTCCTTGAGGGTGGGGAGGCCCTGGCCCAGGCTGCCCAGAGCAGGGGTGGCTGCCCCATCCCTGGAGGGGTTCAAGGCCAGGTTGGATGGGGCTTGGAGCCCCTGATCCAGTGGGAGGTGTCCCTGCCCATGGCAGGGGTGGGACTGGATGGGCTTTGAGGTCCCTTCCAACCCAAATCATTCCATGATTCTATGATTTTGGAACATTACTGGTGTTCTGCCTGTGTACCCCAATACTCCAACGCCCTTTCCAACCCACTGAAAAGCTTCCCCTGATACTGAGCAATATTTAAGGAGTCCAGGCAGTATTTACTGCCAGGAGACATGCAAGAACTAACACCATGCTCAGTAACTACTGTGACTGCCCAGAACTGAGCCCCCCGCTGCACATCCCTCGTGCAGGGCTGGTTTTGGCTCCATGGGAACTGCTCTGGAAGGCTCTAGTGGAGGAAGAACTGCTTATGATCTCCACACAGACCCTGGGCAAGCAAACCCTCAGCCCAGAGGACCTGCTGTAACTTTCTGCCTCCACACAGCAAGCCGCTGCCTCACCTTGTGCCCATCCAAGTGGGTGATATCCATCTCAAAGCCCGTAAGTGCCTCGACCAGCGAGATCGTCACGTTTGTATACAAGTCATCTCCTCTTCTTTCAAAGACCGGGTGCCTGTGGAAATAAAGAGATATCAGAACTCTTCTTCCCCATAGAGGAAATGGGTCCTTCAGCTCCAGCCCCACTCTTCGTGAGTGTGGAGAATTCAGAGGAGAAATTCAGAATTCAGAGAAATCAGAGGGGATGTAAAGAATGAATGAAATTGAGCTTTGTTTTCCTGTGAGATATGAACTACCAATAACCTTTCTATTTCTAGGGCAATGAGTGGTGAGGCGTGCCAAGGAGTTGTGACTCACACAACAGTTTCCTTAGTACAGCATGGCCTCACGATACGGAGATAGTAAGTTTATGGAAAAAGAAGATATCCCATGTGATTCACACAGGAGCTACCAATGCGTGCCAGAATTCCAGCCAAATGAAATAAAAGGGGAATTATCACAGCATCTTAACAGTGGTGATTCCAGCATCATCAGGGCTGACCGTTCTGCACAGCCCTGAGGGGCAGACTCCCAGCTCCACCAGCTCTGCTGAGGGGTGGCTACAGCCCGCCAAGAGGGCGACGCTGGCCAGAAAGCAGCTTGAAGCTTCCCTGTACCGTGAGCAGAAAGAGTGGGCTTGCTAGGCCAGTTACTTACTTAAGAACTTTAATTTTGAAGCGCAAATCCCCCGGCTCCCCATCCACATGGGGCTCACCTGTGGAAAAGAGAGCAAAGCTCTGATTAGAGGAGCTGATTGGGAACAAGTAAAGAAACAAACAGCACATTAAACATTACAGAGATTCGCAACTCACACGTTAAAGGAGAAAACCAACCAGATGATCTTTACATGAAAAAAACTTGCCTACACACATCACAGAATCATAGAATGGTTTGCGTTGGAAGGGACCTCAAAGGCCATCCAGTACCACCCCTGCCACAGGCAGCCTGTCCTCATATGGGAGCTGCTCCAGCCCTCAGATCATCTCTGTGGCCTCCTCTGGCCTCACTCCAACAGGTCCACGTCCTTCCTGTGCTGAGGACTCCAGAGCTGGACATTGGGCTCCATATCTAGAGCCTAGGACTTTCTGAGTATTGCTGCAATGAGATCTCATACCTTTCTGGTGTTCTGAAAGACTTGTCTGCATGTTAATGATATCCTTTAGCTGTTGAAGGACTTTATCTCCTCAGGCAGAGGGGATTTCCTCACTTACTCAAGCCTGGAACAGATGCTCCAACCCCAAAATTATCCGAAACTCCAGGTTTAGAGTTTTTTTTGTATGTACCCCCAGGATCAGCAAAGGGAGTGGAACTCGGAGTGTTATCTGGACTTAGCAAAGAAGCTGTCCCTGGATGTCAGCAGCACACAGACGATCACCGATCTGTTACCCAAGGCAGGGCTTAGACACTTTCATTGCCACGAAGACCAGCCTTGGGTCACAGAGAAGGAGCAAGTGAAGTCAGGCAGCAGTGCCCGCAGACGTACCTTCCCCAATGAAGGGGTATTCCATGCCATCCCTCACGCCGGGCTCTATCTCCACCTCTAGCGTTCGCTCCTCATTCACAAGCCTGCGAAGGGGAAGAGCAAGCACTAAGTCTTCAAGAATAATGATAGAACCCTCTTTATTATTGGGCTAACAAGAAAATCCCTCCAAGGTAACACACACTCGCCCCTTGCTCATGCCTAAAACTGGAGGGCGAACACCGTCTTTCTTGTCTGCTGATACTCATCCAGCAGAGAAGGCAAAGTTAAGCTTCTAAATGCACTCTCAGCATCTGGATGCGTGACTCCACCACAGTATTCTGTGCCCAAATCTTCCCCGCTGGAAACTGTGGGCTTCCTTGGTTTTGTTTTTTCACATGCAGTTGTGGGGAATTCACTGGAGTATGGCTGGATGTTCCAAAGAATTAAAGATTGAAAGAGTAAGTTGGGAAGCTCCGCATCTAAGAGCTGGCCATCTCCACTGTAGGAACAAAGCCTGGCACCTTGGGAAAGAGAAACTGGTTTCCTCAGCTCTTACTGGTAGCACAAGCACTTCCCTCCATCTAGTGGCAGGTTTTGAATAAACATCCATCTATCCATCCATTCATCCAGCAGTAAAGGGTATAAAAACTCACTTGACGTTGGGACATTCGTCACAAACAACTTCTTGAGTCATCTGGAAGCGCCCAGGCCCCAGCTGGGTGGTCCTCATCTCCTGTCGGCAATTGCATTTCCGTTTGCCAGGCGCCTGTCTTGCCACCGGCTTGTTCCTGACAACCTGCAGAAGGAGAGAGAGGTCAATCCCAGCACTCCGGGGAGCACAAAGCTTTGGATTTGTCAAACACAATGCGGTTTTGTGTGACAGCAGTTTGCACCTTACATCTCTTGCCGATAATGCATTAAATACTAGAAAAACTCCCTCTGACATTGCTGTTACCATTTCTTTTCTTTTTCCTGCACACTTTCTAAATAGGAAAGGACGGAACACCTCACACCTTGGTTACGAGAGCTCCCTTGTCCCGCACAAATGATTTGGAGTTCCCCATTTACGCAGATGCTCATGACACAAACTCAATCTGCGCAAGTTCTAACACGCAGAACATCTGGGTTTGTCAGCACCAGAAACGCAGCTTGCTTAAAAAAGTAATTAAGAGGCTACCATACGCTTGCCAAGTGTGCAATCCAGAGATCTGCAGTGACGTGTTTGGCCATATAAAGAGTCCAGGAAAAATCCCCAATGTGGTTTAGCAAGGATTGCAAACCGGATTTGAGGCTCAGGACGGGTGCTCAGTCACTGAATTCTAGAGAGACCACTCACTCCTTTTCCAGCTGGGCTACCGCAATGGAAAAGCCATCGCTCGTCACCCACAGCCAGTGTGGGAGCAAGAAACTTCCTTTTATAACGAAAAGGCCAGATAAGCAAACGTACTGTTTTTTCAGTTAACTACTAGCAACAGCACCTCAACATCCTCCACTGTCATAGGCGGGCACCAAGAGCCTTAGCTTTGTTCTTTGGGAGAAGAAGCTGCTCTGAGCGGAGGCCAGGCCGGGCAGCTCAAACCTGTGAGTGCACCGGAGAGGGCAAGCAGTCAAACTTACTTCTACAAAGTTTCCTGAATAGACTTCTTCCAGAGTAACCTCTAGGTCCACAATGATGTCACTTCCACGGGGAATGTTTCTGTCTTGTTGGCGAGGGTTCCCTCCAAACATGAAGCCAAAGTCCCCAAAGAAGCTGGAGGAAACCACACCAATTAGTTCAGGAAGGGATTCTGATCAAACAAAGCTTTGACAGACAGAGCCACCCAATGTGCTGCTTAGCAAAAGCTCCCACTTCCCTATGGATCAGCCTCCTCATGGTACAAAAGCACCATGGGAAACCCAGGTACCTCTTTTTCCTCCTCCAGAACACAAGCCAACGCCTTCAAACAAAGCACTTGCTTTGGAAATGCTTTCTGTGCTAAGCAAAATCAGTTTTGGAGCAGGAGTTGAATGCCAACACCTCAAAACCTCCTCACAACCTAGGGGAGGTCCTCTTCATATGGAGAGAAGGCTGGCTTGCTAGCCAGCTAGGAGGCTGGCTTGCAGCAGTGCAAGGATGAGGTGGATGAGGAAAAACTCACTAGTGAGTCTCCAAGGTTTTCCTTCAAGCAGACGGTGAGAGTTCTCACCCGGGAGAATTACATGAGATGAACAACTTCAGGAATTATTATAGTCAACATGAAATTAGCGGCCCAAGTAGGGAACAGCCTGAAGAGGCGAAGTTTCCTTACTGTGAGAAGATGTCTCCATGGGAGCTCTGGTGCCCATCCTTCAGCCCCTCCTCACCGTACGCATCGTACTGTTTCCTCTTCTCCTCATCCGACAGCACCTGGCAGAGGGACACACACGAACAGGACACTCACCCACAGCCAAACTGGGTTGTTTAAACAGAATCTCACCACAATTCTTCTCTGGGGGACACGCATCAGTGCTCTATGTTACAAAAGTGCTGCACTGGACTAGAGAAGTTAAACATCTGTCCCTTAAAGCCATAAAAAGTACAGTTGGTAATGAAAACAGCAGAAACAATACTGAGTTTATCTCAAGGATTAAAAAAAAGAAGCAGAAGGAATAATTCAAATCATAAAATCACAGAATGGTTCTTGCTGGTCAACACTGCCTTCCTCAGGGCCTCTGCTCTGTGAGGGCCAGCAGGAAACCAGCAGTGACAGAAGGGAGACAAGAGCCTCTCCTCAGCTTTCCTGGAGCCCCTTTCAGCACTGGAAGCTGCAGTAAGGTCTTCCCAGAACCTTCTCTTCTCCAGGCTGGACAACCCCAACTCTCTCAGTGTCTCATATGGGTGGTTCTCCAGCCCTCAGATCACTGTGGTGGACTGCCTGAACTTTACTAGAGGAATGGGGGAGGAGGGTTTGCCCCTGTGCCCTACAGAAGGGCCTTTCCATCTCCTAGAAACCCTCCTTTCTCGCTCCCTTGAACGTTACAGGATGAAGCCTCACGGGACAGCTCGTTGGCCAAGCTCAGCTTCACGCCCCTAGCTGTATCACCAGGAATCATACCCACCCTCAACTGTCTGGGAAGGTTCTCCCAGTTCTCCACACAGCGTCACCCCGACAGCTCCCACCTCACCTCATAGGCAGCCCCCAGGTCCTGGAACTTCTCCTGTGCCCGGGGGTCATCAGGATTCCTGTCGGGATGGAGCTGCAGCGCCAGTTTCCGGTAGGCCTTCTTGATGTCCTTGATGGATGCGCCGCGAGACACCCCCAGGATCTTGTAAAAGTCTCTCCTGCCAGGGGAGAGAGAGGGGAAGGGAATGGGATCCATCAGGGGGAACGTGAGGTGTCAGCCACGGGGGAGCTGGAGCTGCCTTTGGAGCTGGGGTAGAGGGGAGCCCATTGCCTGAGTGTGGGGGAGCACGACTGGAGCCTGATCCTTGGAGCAGGAGAGGGAGCAGGGTCTGTGCTTTATGAGGGGGGCATAGGATTGGATCCCATTCCCTGGAGCTGGGGGGGCAGTAGGGAACGGCAGGGGGGAGTCAGGATCTGCTCCTTGGGGAGCAGGATTCGGGCCCATTCCCCGGAGCCGGGGATCAGGGGCTGTTCCTTGGAGCTGGGGGGCGTGGAGCAGGGAGTGGGGGGCGATCGGGGCCCGTTCCTTCGAGCAGAGAACAGAGGGGATTGGGGCCTATTCCTTCAAGCTGGGAGGGAGGGAGAGCAGGGAACTGAGGGGGATCAGGGCCCGTTCCTGGCTGGGGTGGGAGCTGGGAGGCACAGAGCAAGGAGCTGTGGGGAGGGAGAGCAGGGAACGGAGGGGATCGGGGCCCGTTCCTCGGGGCTGGGGGTGAAGAGAGCAGGGGATGGAGGGGATTGGGGCCTGTTCCTTCAAGCGTGGGGGGGAGAGCAAGGAACCGGGGGGATCGGGGCCCGTTCCTACGGGCCCCGATCCCCCCGGTTCCTTGCTCTCCCCCCACAAGCCTTGGGGGGAAACAGGTCCGTTTCTGGGAGCTGCGGGGCGCGGAGCAGGACACCGGGCGGGCTCGGGGCCCGTTCCTTGGAGCCGGGGGGAAGGAGAGCCGGGAACGGAGGGGCTCGGGGCCCGCTCCTCGGGGCTGGGGGGAGCCGGGGGGCGCCGAGGCCCGCTCCCTGGGGGCTCACCCGGCGGCGGCCTCCCCGCAGAGGCAGAGCAGCAGGAGGCAGAGGCGGCCGAGGCGGCCGGGGGCCATGGCGGGGAAGCGCCGCTGTCCGCTCGCCGCGGCCCAATGGGCGCCTCACACTTCAGCCCCGGCGCGGAGCCGCCGCCCAATCGCCTGGCGGGACGTGGGGGCCGCGGCCAATGGCGGCGCCTCAGCCCCGCCCCCGGAAGTGGGGGCGGCCCCGCCCCCGAGAAGATGCTCCGCACGCTCTGATTGGCTGCCGTCCGGCGAGGCAGCCAATAAGAGCGCGACGAACCTCATTTCTCCCGCCCACCCCGCGCGGCAGCCAATGGGGAGCGGCTCCCTAGCGCAGAGACGAGTCCTCCGAGCGGGACAGAAGGGCCGCCGCTGTGGCGGGCGCCGGAAGTGGTAAGTTGAACGCCGGAAGTGGAGGGGGTCTCCATGGCGGCGGTGCGGCTGTGGGTGCGGACGGAGCCGTTCCTGGCGGGGCTGCTCCCCGCGCCGCCGCCCGCCCGCCTCGGGCCCCGCTACCTGCGGAAGGTGGCGGCGTACGCGCGGGCGCGGCCGGGTTGCTTCCCGCGGCTCCCTTGGCCCCGCTGGCGGCACATCGCCTGCGGGAAGCTGCAGCTGCGCCGCGAGATCGCCTGGCTCTACTTCCAGCTCTTCCACAGCCTCCTCCACCCCGACCCGCCGCGCCGCCTGGAGCGGGCCGAGGCCGAGGCGGCGTGCGGCAGCGCCGAGGAGCTGGAGCGGCAGCGGAGCGAGGCAGGAGCCGCGGCCCGGGAGGGCGGGGGGCGCGGGGCCCCTCCGGCCCGCATTAACGCCTCTTTCTCTCCCCTCTGCGCCAGCTGTCGGTGGACACGCTGCAGTTCCTGCTCTTCCTGTACATCCAGCAGGTGAACAAGGTCTCGCTGCGGTGCTCCCTGATCGGGGAGGAATGGCCCAGCCCCAGGACCAAGGCGCCCGGCCTGACTGGGAAATCCGCCAGCGAGAATAAGGTATCTGGGGACGTGTAGGATTCTTCTCGTGTGGATGTTGGGAACCTGCAGAGTTCTGCCTTAAGCGGGGCTGCGGAGTGGTTGGTTTATTCCGAGGGCCTGCAAAGTGGCTCCCGAGAGGGTGTAGCCCTGCTGTGGTGAGGCCTGAGCTGGGGTCACAGAATCATTTAGCTTGGAAAAGACCTTCAAGATAATCAAGTCCAACTTTAAGAACGGCACTGCCAAGCTCACCATTAAACTATATCCCTAGATGCCACGTCAGCTGGGGTTCTAAATCCCTCCAGGGATGGAGGACTCTACCGTTGCCCTGGGCAGTCTCTGCCAGGGCTTCCCCACTCGTTTGGTAAAGAAGTGTTTAACAATATCTAGTCTAAACCTTCCCCGGTGCAACTTGAGGCAATTTCCTCTTGTCCTGTCTATTGTTAGCTGGGGGAAGAGCCCAACATCCACCTCAGCATGACCTCCTTTGAGGGAGCTGCAGAAAGCGATGAGGTCTCCCCTTGGCCTCATCTTCTCCAGGCTAAACAGGGGAATGAGGGGGATCCCTTCCAACCCAAACCATTCTGTGAGTCATTCTCGAATGAAATATTTAGTATTTGGAGTTAAGATAACGTGCTTTTCCTGAGGAGTGGTTGCCGATGGGTCTGGCTTCCCTTCTATGTTTTAGAAGACCAGCGAGCAGCAGAGCCCACCACGTTTGACTCATTTTCCTTGTTGGTGCAGGCAAGGGTGCACGTTGCTTGGCAGCTCTGCGAGAACTCACCTCTCTCTTCTGTGTTTTTCTGCCCGCTCAGAACTGGAACGATCAGGACCACCACGCCTTTGTGCTGAGCCATCTCTCAGATATGCTGGAGCTGCTGCTGGAGCCGGAGCAGCTATCTGCCTCTTCCCACCCCACCCACAGTAGCTTGGTGTCCTATGAAGCCATCTGTGCCCTCAGCTTCCTTATTGAAGGGACCGTGAGCAAATCCAGGATGGTCCGTCCCCTGCATGAGCTTGCCCTCTGGCAGCCCTGCCACGGGCAGAACGGCTACTCCAAGGTCTCCAAAGCCTTCTCTTTCCCCAAGCTGGAGAGCTGGCTGCGGGCATTGCTGACAGCAAACCCCTTTGGAATGACTGCCTGCCTCAAGTCTGGGAAGAAACTCGCATGGGCGCAGCAAGGTAGAAAGCTTTTTGTAGAAAAGTGAGTGACTTCATAGAATCAGAATGGATTGTGTTGGAAGGGACCTCAAAGCCCACCCAGTCCCACCCCTGCCATGGGCAGGGACACCTCCCACTGGATCAGGGGCTCCAAGCCCCATCCAACCTGGTCTTGAACCCCTCCAGGGATGGGGCAGCCACCCCTGCTCTGGGCAGCCTGGGCCAGGGCCTCCCCACCCTCACAGCAAAATATTTCTCCCTAAGATCTCATCTCCATCTCCTCTCTTTCAGCTCAAAACCATTCCCATTCCTCATTCTGTCCCTGTTATCCCTGATCCAGAGCCCCTCCCCAGCTTTCCTGGAGCCCCTTTCAGCACTGGAAGCTGCTCTAAGGTCTCCCTGCAGCCTTCTCCAGGCTGAGCAACCCCAAGTCTCCCAGCCTGGTCTTGTACGGGAGGTATTATTGGTTGGTTTTGATCTTTCGCTCTGCCCCAACTTCTGGCACTTGTGGCTGCTGCGTTTTGCTGAACTGCCTGGTGGACACAGCTGGTGTGTGAATTGTTTGCAGTTTGATGGTTCCAGACTAGAAGTTTTGGGCTGATTATTTTCTCAAGGGTTTGCTGAGTGGTGTGAGCAGTGAACATTGTGTCTGTGTCTTTGCAGGAATTGCATGTAGTCTTGTGCTTTTTTCCAGTTAAAATGCATTGTTTAACTTTTAATTTGCAGTTGAAGGAACAACCAAGAGAGCCAAGATTGCTTGCAGCACACGTGTTGTGCCTGAGGTGTCCCCCATGGTGATCATGAGCCAGGTGTACAAGCAGACGCTGGCCAAGAGCTCGGACACCTTGGTGGGGGCTCACGTAAGGATTCATCGCTGCAATGAGTCCTTCATTTACCTCCTCTCTCCCCTCCGGTGAGTTTTTCTTTTAGGACACAGCTAGGTGTTTCTAGCAAGCTTATTAAAGCATTAAGTTTTCGTTAGGTAGACTGAGCAGGACAGAAGGCCTGGTTTCTGTTGTTCCTGCTCACTGTGTCTCTGCTCTTTTGTCCTTCCGCAGGTCTGTGACCATTGAGAAGTGCCGGAATAGCACTTTTGTCCTTGGCCCAGTGCAGGCGTCTGTTCACGTCCACAGCTGTGACAACGTCAAGGTTATTGTGGTTTGCCACCGTTTGTGCCTTTCTTCCACCACCGGCTGTACATTTTACATCCTCACACCTAACGAGCCCGTCATCCTCTCGGGGAACCAAGCAGTCAGCTTTGCCCCGTTCCACACCCATTACCCGATGCTGGAGGATCACATGGCTCAGGTGGGCTTGGCCACGCTGCCCAGCTACTGGGACAGCCCCGTGCTGGTGTGCAAGGAGAGCGAGGACACCAGCGTCTTCCGCCTCCTGCCCCCCTCGGACTTCTACACCTTCGTGATTCCTTTTGAGATGGAAGGAGACACCACGGAGACGCCGGGTGGGCTTCCCCACGCCTATCAGAAGGCGCTGAGCCAGCGAGAGGAGAAGGTACAGAGCTGGCAGAGAACGGTGAAGGAGGCAGGCCTGACCAAGTGAGTTGCAGCTCAGCTCAGCCCCACCAGCAGGAGATTTGTTTGAAGGGTTTCAACAGCAATAATTTACTCGTGGGCTGGTTTGCGTGAGCAGTGTCTTGTGTACCATTTCTAGAGTACCTGTAGTTAGAGTCGCAGAATGGATTGCAAGGGACCTGGAAGCACCGAAAAGGTCCTTTCCAACCCAAACCGTTCCATGATTCCCAGTTCAGACAGGCTGGGAGCCAAGCCCAGCTCTTATCTGATAGAAATGGATGCTTGTTGTGGTAGCGAAGGTGAGGTAGGAAGCGGAATACTGTAAATAAATGGGAGCTTTACATACTTCACTGCTGATCCTTTGATTTCAGGGATCAAAGGAAACAGTTCCAGATGCTGGTGGAAAACAAGTTCTATGAATGGCTGGTTCAGACAGGGAATCGTCAGCAGCTGGATAGCCTTATCCCTCCCACAGTCGGCTCTGAGCAGGCAGCAGGATAGCGCTGGGTTCCTGTACAGCAGAAGCCAAGGAAGGGTGAGTAGAGGGCATTTTCGTCATGATTCTTCTCTATCTGTAAGAATTATCCTGTGTTTGTGTTCAGAGGCAGAAGTGGAGGGGGGTGGCTGTTCAGTGGAAGCTCTCCCAAGTGCCTTGCATTTGGTTTTTGGGTCTTATTTTGCAGTCAAAACCTCTTTCCAATTGGAATCTGTTCCCTGTGTGCTTAGCACCTTCCTTGTTCTCTGCAAGTGTGCTGTTTGATTGGTCCGGGATGTGTGAAATCTAGTCTCTTATTTATGTAGGTTCTACTATACTCAGGAGTTATACTCAGGAGTAAAGTCAGGACCTTGAATTTTAGGAAAGCAAGCCCCAGCTGTTCAAAGTGTAAGTCAATAGGACCCCCAAGAAACTCCTCTTGGGGTCAAGGAAGCGGAGCTGGTAGATCCTTAAAGATCCTTTCCATAGAATCATAGAGTGGATTGGGTTGGAAAGGACCTTAAAGAACATCCAATTCCAACCCAAGAGCTTTCAATCTCCTGGTGTAAGAAACTGGAAAAGGGAGCCAAGACAGGAGCCTGGCTGAGCCAAGACCTGATGGGCAAACCAAAGGGTAAGAGGGAAATGCACAGGCAGTGGAAGCAGGACACTGTTAGGTTTATGGTTGGACTTGATCTTCAAGGGCTTTTCTGCCATTGCCTTTTTCAAACTGTTAGAAAGTTTGTTTGTTTTTTTTTTTTCCCCTTTTCTTTAGTCTTTGAGTTGCTTTTTCTTTGCTGTTTGGAGTAAAATTTGCTCCTCTGGTTTTGCTACAGAGTTCTGGGCGCAGGCAGTGGCATAGTGAAAACAGTTCTCATTTGGACTTTGCAGCCGTCCTGACTGAACACGTTGGATGTGGATCTGATGCCGGCCTCTGTGTGGACTGGACTGTTTTAGGATTTCTGATCACTGCCGCTTTCCCCAGAGCATGCTCTAACGATTCTGCTGATGGTTGAGAAGGAGCGTGTAGCTGGAGGGTGATGAACAATTCCGCTTCGTTACAGATCGTTAGTGGGGAGGCCGTGGTGCCCATGTATCCAAGCAGAGCTGGATGCAGGGCCCTGGCTGTCATGTGCATCCTCAGGATATGAGCCAGCTGCAAGGGTTTTATAAGTGGGAGAAGGAAATGTTTGATTGTTTTTAATGAATGAAATTCAATGGATTTTTTTATCTGAAGATGGCACTTAAGCACTGTGATTTTATGGAATTCACTTTCTTAGACATTTGCATTGTTTTGACAAATGTCAATAAAACAGAGTTCTTGGATGAGCCTGGCACGTGTCCTAGGGGGAAGTGGTTTTAGCGGCACAATGGGTGGAAACATCTTTAGTGCTTAATGAGATGTGAACCCAGTGGCTGAGAGAGACATGGTAATTTATTAATGGCCATGGAGTTGAAGGTTCTGAAGCACAGCAGTTGTATTCAAAATTTCATACCTTTAATACTTCATAGAATTACAACACAGGGCAGGGCCTCCCCACCCTCACAGGAAAACATTCCTCTCTCAGATCTCATCTCCATCTCCCCTCTTTCAGATCAAAACCGTTCCCCCTGTCCTATCCCTGCACCCCCAGATCCAGAGCCCCTCCCCAGCTTTTCTGGAGCCCCTTTCAGCACTGGAAGCTGCTCTAAGGTCTCCCCAGAGGCTTCTCTTCTCCAGGCTGAACAACCACAACTCCCTCAGCCTGTCCTCATAGCAGAGGGGCTCCAGCCCTCGGATCATCTCTGTGGCCTCCTCTGGCCTTGCTCCAACAGCTCCATGTCCTCCCTGTGCTGAGGACTCCAGAGCTGGACCCAGGGCTCCAGGTGGGTCTCTCAGAGCGGAGCAGAGGGGCAGGATCCCCTCCCTCCCTGCTGGTCCCACGGCTCTGGATGCAGCCCAGGACACGGGTGGTTTCTGGGTTGCAGGTGCACGTTACATAATCTAAGTGGCCTCTCAGCTTTCTAGCAGTAGGAGCTGTAGGCAACAAGACACCTGAAATGGGATGAGGATGTGATGCTGCGTGTCCGTCTCCTGCGTTTAGCAGGGCTGTGGCAGCGTACGCAGGGCAGCAGGCAGAACTGTGTCTGCTTGTCCTGACAGATTTGAAACAGGGTCTGTGCGTTTCGGGCGCTGCCCTGCCAGACTCGTTTCCCTTTGTCTGGTTAAGCCTTTGGGCGAGCACAGTGAAAAGCTGCAGAGGTGGTTTTAAATCATGCACCGGTGGGGGGGTGTGAGTGTGTGCAGGCCAGCAATCCTCGCTCTCCCCGCTCAGTGTGGGGCTGAAAAAAGGGCTTTAGCTCCAGGCACAGAGAGCGGTGTATGAGTTTTGAGTTGGATTTGTGACACTGGTGGATTTTGTCAAATATTTGGGCACGTTCTTTGCTAATTCGTGTGTTGTATTTCATGGACTGTTTCCAGGGAGGCCTTAGAGCAGCTTCCAAGGGTGCTGCAGGAAAGCTGGGTAGGGGCTCTTGTTCAGGGAGGGCAGGGATAGGATGAGGGGAATGGTTTTGAGCTGGAAGAGGGGGAGATTGAGATGAGATCTTAGGGAAAAATGTTATGCTGTGAGGGTGGGGAGGCCCTGGCCCAGGCTGCCCAGAGCAGGGGTGGCTGCCCCATCCCTGGAGGGGTTCAAGGCCAGGTTGGATGGGGCTTGGAGCCCCTGATCCAGTGGGAGGTGTCCCTGCCCATGGCAGGGGTGGCACTGGATGGGCTTTGAGGTCCCTTCTAAACCATTCTGTGACTTTATGAAATCTTTTGCTTTTAGAGGTGCGGCCAGACACCCCATTTTCTTCTACATTGGGCACCCATCGGAGCAACATCCCTTGAGCTGAGGGTGTGCTATGAAAATCCACAGCCGCTTGGCTGTGCAGATGTTTCCTTTTTGAGCTTTGGAAGCAGCTCCTCTAGGCAGAGGCTGTTCCTCGCAAGCATGTAGTGTCTGCCATGAGCGCGTGTTGCCTGTTGCTGAGCTGCGTCCTTTGCTGCGTGGGAATGTTCTCTGACAAATATTGGGTTTCTTCCTTACAAGTGATGAGGATGTTGTTGTTTGTTGCTTGTTTAACAGGCTTGGAAGGGAAAGAGCAGCCAAATTGCCCCCCATCCTCCAGGACTTGGCAGGGGGTTGCGTATTTTGAGTGTGTTTGGCAGAGTTTTGGTGTTCTGACTCAGCAAATGGTAACAAAAGGAGGATGGCGAAGCCATCCTTTATTCCATAATCCTGTTTGCTTTTCTGGAAACCGGCTTTAGCCTCAGAATCACTGACTCAATTTTTGGATCCCATTCTCATGACAAAGCGGCTGTCTGGTTTAAAACAAGCCCGTTATAAAAAGGGTGCCTCACATCCTGGCTGTTTGTACCAGCTTCTGACGTTCCTCCAGCACTGGGGAGCTTGGCTGGAACGGAAAATGTCCAGAGCTGGAGCCAAGGTAAGTTTATTTGCAGCCTGTACACGATGGTGGCTACGAACACAGCAATGATCAGGGGTAAGTTGTGGGGAAACTTTGGTTTCTTTGCTTTGCTGACAACCTTCTCCTGCGTTGGAAAGAGGAGATGCTTGAAATCCCCCCTCAAACAGAGGGAAGCTGGAGCTCAGCCCTCCTTAGTCTTTCCCCAGATCTTGGCTGTTACCTCTAGGTGTGGCTCTGCGAGAGGATGGGATCCAAGCCAGCAGCCGGGGAGGGGAAGGTTTAAAATGCGCCAGGACTCGATGCCTTGGAAATTGATGGCGGAGGCTGCTGTGCCAGCGGCGAGTGTGAGGAGATGTGTTTGTGGAGTGGGATCTCACAGAAGGCTTGAGGACCTGACATCCAGCACCAGTGGCAGCTGCTGCATCCCCTTCTGTGGAGCCCAGGAGCTGGGATGGAAGGGTGCCCAGTGATGACAGCACCTAAGACAAAAGTATCCCCCCAGGGATGGAAACTGGTCTTATGATTTGGTGGATTCGGCAGAGCTGAATTTAAGCTGGAGAAGGAGGTAGATCAGGACGCTTGGCTTCAGAGAGTGAGGTGCCTCAGGTGGGGATCCCACTCTGATGCCGGGATCTTAGGAAGAAATGCTTCCATGTGAGGGTGGGGAGGCACCGGCCCAGGCTGCCCAGGCAGGTTGTGGCTGCCTCGTCCTGGAGGCATTCAAGGCCTGGCTGGATGGGGCTTAGAGCCCCTGATCCAGAGTTGGAACTGGACAGGCTTTGAGGTCCCTTCCAACTCAAACCATTCTATGATTTTCAACAGTGGTGATGTTTGATCAATGCTGGCCAAAGCACCATAGGTGAAGTACAACCAGCTCGGAGCGAAGGGTGGTTGTGTGTCTAATAGTCAAGCTATGGAAAAACTGTGGGAGAAGTGGATTACAGAGTTCTGCACGTTAGGTGTTTAAATCGCTGTGGCTGGAAGAATTCTCTCCAGAGCATTTGGAGGAATTGGCTGAGGCAATCGCAGATGCTACCAAACAACCCAGCAGCAGGGGTGGGGCTGATGCCGTGCTGAAAGGCTGGAAAAGGTGAAATGCTGTGGTGAGCGTGTGTGGCATTGGATCAATCGACTCGCGCATCAGTTGATTCAGTACAAGAACACTGGAGTAAGTAATCAGAATCCTGTCAGGGAGGAAGATGGGCTGGTGGTTGGGCTGATGATGTTCTGCTGAGACCATGTCAAACTAAGGTCATTTTTGGCATGATCTGGCATCACAGCATCATAGGTGATCAAGGGACACAATCTAAACAGACGCGATGGGTCAGGAATCCTTGTTGCGAAGAGGAGCTCTTGATGAATAATTATAATCTGGAAGGATCTAAAAGTGGGGCTGTACAAAGGATGGGCCTGGGTCTAGGTCTTGGCAGTCTTTCCATGAAAGGCTTTTTGAAGAAAGCGTGTGTCGCCTCTCCAGGCCTGGCTGGGTTGGAGCTACCTTGGTGAGAGAAATAGGATTTGCTCTCCAGCTCTTGAGGTTGTTTCAAATTGAGTTGTGATCAGGTAGGGAAGACGTGTCCCTAAGCAAAGTGCTTTGCAGTCAGCTGCCTGGCTGCAGAAAGAAGCGTGGTGATGGCCCAGCAATTTGTCAGTTGTATCACAAACTCGAGCCAAGGGAAGCAGAAGCAGCCGACTACAAATACAGCCCTCAGGTGTCCGAAGAGCTGTGCTGTCCCCCATGGGGCACTCCTTTCCAGACACTGCTGTGATTGGCTTTTGGCATTGACTTCTGAGGAAGCTATCTGTGGACCGTTAGAGTGGGAAGGAGAGTGGCTGCAGGGCTAGAAGACATGATGACCCAGGAGGAACGAGACCTCACCACCCCTGTATCAGTAAAGGTTGCACTGTGAGCTCCTGGTAAGCCAATGCAAGTGAAACTCTGCTTGGTACAGACCGTCGACTACTCATGGCTCCCTCGGCCATAATTCAGTAACTACTGATCCAGAGAAGGTGGGAGGGAAATGTTCTAACAGTATCTTGCTGCAGAGAGGATGGGGGCTTCACCGAGGGAGCTTTGGGTTGGGTAGGGACAGAGTTAGGTGCTGAGAAAGGCAAGGAGTTGGTGGCAGCTGGAGGTGTTGGGGCCAGGCTGGGGAGTTGGCTGCCAGGACTAGTTGGGATGCAGTTGATTCTGCTCAGTGGGTGGGCTTGGTGACTTTGTCATCTGAAGGGCTCCGTTTTCAGATATTTGGGGCTAGAATATGGATGCAGGCATATGTATGACCTGGGTGATAAGTCTCCTTGTTTTCTTTCCTCTGCTTCAGATCACCTTCTATGAAGACAAGAATTTCCTAGGCCGTTCCTATGAGTGTGACAGCGACTGCCCCGATTTTCACACCTATCTGAGCCGCTGCAACTCCATCCGTGTGGATGGGGGCACCTGGGTGGCCTACGAGAGGCCCAACTTCTCCGGGAACATGTACGTTCTGATGCATGGAGAGTATCCTGATTACCACCACTGGATGGGCCTCAACGATCGCCTCGGCTCCTGCAAAGCCGTCCAGATAGTAAGTGTGACCTCTTCCCAAGGGTTTTTTTAATTTTCATGACCAATTTTCAGCAGGCTTCCCAGGGACCTGCAGGAGCTCCCTTGGAGAGGATGGCTGGAGGGGGTTCGCTCCTGCGGTCACGCTCTGAGAATGGCAAAGTGTTTGATGAGTGGGGAAGAGGGAATGGCAGGAGCATGTGCCAGGGAGGGTTAGGTTGGACATTAGGAGAAGGTCCTTCCTCCAGAGGGTGGTGGAGCACTGGAACAGCTCCCACGGAAGCAGTCATGGCACCGAGCCTGACAATATTCCAGAGGTGTTTGGCCAACGCCCTCAGCCCCACGGTGCGAATGTTGTGACGTCCTGTGCAGGGACAGGAGATGGATCTGATGAGTCTTGTGGGGCCCTTCCAACTCAGGACGTTCCATGAAAGCAGCTCCCTCTGACTGCTTTGTGGGTGAGTTTCTGTAGGACCCGTAGTGTCCAGGGACATCAGTGACCAGGCAGGTCTCTCCGAGGTTTGCCTCTCACCTGCTGACTGCTCTGACTCTGCTGGTGGGATCTCCCACCCCAGCCTTCCCCCAGCAGCACATGGGATAAATTGTGACAGGGAGCAGTGTTTATACCTTGTAGAAGCACTGGACGGGGAAGGAGCAGAAGGAATGATGCTTTTGGGAAGCCTGTAGGGAGAAAGCACACTTGGAAACTGTTGGAAATGTGAGTGTGTGTGTTTGGGGTTGAGATGCTGAGCGCTGCTGTGCCTTTGCCAGTGATCTGTGCATTGCTGGAGCAGCACAGATGTGGATTCCTACTGTGTGGTGCAGGTCCCACAGCTGAGAAGTAGTTTGCTTTTATATCTGGGGGGTCTAACGCTGCTTTGAGCCTGTGCTGGGTTTAGGCTACGTATAAATCCCTTTGTGCAGGGCAGGGTGAGTTTCCAGCCAGTTCACAGAACTGATCCGACATAAGGAATGGAGCCAAAGTGCACAAGAGATGTAACAGCAACACAGCTTCCTCCATCAGGATGAAATACGGGGGCCTTATCCAGCACCTCCAGCTGGTGCCTGGCTTCCCTGATCCAGTGGGAGGTGTCCCTGCCCATGGCAGGTGTGGAACTGGACGGGCTTCGAGGTCCCTTCCAACCCAAACCATTCCACAATTCTCTGACTCCCTCCCTGCACCTGGGCCTTGCAGGTGTTGGGTCGGAGCACCTGGAGAAGCAGCATTGGATGGATCCAGGAGACCCCACAGAGCTCGGCTGGGGGAGGCAGGGAAGACGCTGTCCAGGCAGCTGCAGATTAAAACTGCCGCGGTGCCTTCAGGCAACACAGCGCTTCGAATCACAGCAGAAAATACCCACCCTGTGTTCGCCTGGAATACAACCCAGCTGGGGTCAGCAGCTCATTAAACTCCTCGTCGCCTGGAGGAGAGGGAGCGGAGGGGGTCCAGCTCTCCTGATGCTTGTGTGGAGAGGCTGGAGGGTTCGAGGCAGCAGCAGCGAGACGGGCAGGCTGCCTGGTGGAGAGCCCAGCCCTCGCCGACGTGGCCTCGTTCCTTCCTCTCTGCAAAACTGGGGCTTGTGGTGGGGGTTTGAGCTCTCCAGTCTTAATGGTTCCATGAGTTTATGATTTTTCTCTCCCTTTTTCCTAGCCAAGTGGAGGCCGGGGCCACATCCAGATATTTGAGAAGGGAGATTTTGGTGGGAAGATGTTTGAAGCCACTGAAGACTGCCCTTCCATCATGGAGGAGTGGCACATGCGCGAGATCCATGCCTGCAGAGTCCTGGAAGGGGTTTGGGTTTTCTATGAGCATCCCAACTACCGGGGCAGGCAGTACCTACTGGCCAAGGGCGAATACCGCAAACCCGTGGAGTGGGGAGCAGCCAGCCCCGCTGTCCAGTCCTTCCGCAACATCACCGAGTAAGGCAGCCTGCTGATTGGGATGCCAGAAGCCGTCAATAAAGCAACTGAGTCGCTCAGCTCCTCCTGTCCTGCTTATTCCCGGGGTCTGCGTGCGACTGAGTGACCCTACCCTGGCAGAGCTGGGGTGGAGCTGAGCGTCCTTCAAGCAGAACACCCTGTGCCAGCCCCCATTGCCTCCATCCCCGCTGTCACTGCCTTCTCCAGGCTGGCCCCAGATCCCCCTCCATCCTACTGCTCCCGCCCTGGAAAAGCCACCCCTGGAGCTCCTGCTCCATTTGGCCAGTGGAGCAGTCCCAGCTCCAGCTCTCTGGCTGTTGCTGCTGGCTGTCACAGCCCTCTGGAGCTGTGGAATCCTAGAAGGGTTTGGTTGGAAAAGACCCCTGAGATCATTGAGTCTGACCATCCCTGTCCACTCCTAAACCAGATCCCCAGGCACCTCATCCACCTGGCAGGAATCCCCGAGCAGGCAGGGGGCTGCAGCCCCCATGGGTGATGCTGGGGACCCAGGAGCCTCTATGTCAGGTACAAGATGCCCCTCGTAGATGTCACAAGAGTTCTGGCTGCTTAAAATGGGGCTGCGCGGCGCATCAAGCTGGGCAGCTCAAGGGGAAAAGGAGGTTAGATGTGGATAGAGGCAGTGAACACCTTGGAAAGCTGCCCGGGGGTGTGAGGCTGCTCTCTGTGGAGGACAGGAGGAGATCCCTGAGCGCCTGAGGTGTGCAGGGAACAGAGGGGCTCCCCGGGGCTCCGGGTTTGCCACCAGCTGGAGCACCCCGCTTTGTCCAGTGCTGCTAGATGTCAGACAAGGGCCTGTACCGTGGCTGCACAGGGCACCCTCCTCCCAGGCACCCCAGTGTCTCCCAGCCTGTCTGCATATGGAGCTAAGGGGCCTGGGGGTAAGGGCACTGTCTCGGGGAGCAGAGCCCTTCCAGCCATGTTCTGCGGGCTCTTTCCAGGTGATGGATGAGGATATCACGGAGCAGGGAGGCAGGAGAAATGATGCTCGTTGAACTGCAGCACCACGGCTCCCTGGGAACGCAGCTGCCAGCGGGGAGTGCGGAGGGGCTGCTCTGGGGGCTTCCCAAGGCACAAAGGTGGGATGAAGAGGTTCCTTTATCTTCCTCCTGTTGAGACCCTGGCGTTCAACCCGCCCCGTTCCAGCCGCCACTGAAAAGGGGGCTGTGTCCCCTGACCCACTCCTTGTCCCCCCTCGCCTCCCTCCTCTGCCCCAGGGTAGTGGGATGCAGGATGCAGATGGTTATGGATGCATCTCAATGTGGCTTTCCCCAAAATATCTCTCCAGCACCCAGCTCCAGCTCCCCCTTTTCCCTGGCTCCTGGCAAAGCTCTCCAGGCCCCTCGGAGGGCTGCCAGCTCCTGCCCCTGCACAGCAACCAGCTCAAGCAATGCCTGGCTGCTTTTTTTTTTTTTTTTTTAACAGGCACTCTGTTGTCATCTCTGTTTTTGAAGGACAATCTCCTGCAGGTGGGCATCCTCTGGCTGGTGCGTTTCCAACCATCTCCCACCCTGATTACAGAATCACAGAATGGTTTGAGTTGAAAGGGACCTCAAAGCCCACCCAGTCCCACCCCTGCCATGGGCAGGGACACCTCCCACTGGATCAGGGGCTCCAAGCCCCATCCAACCTGGCCTTGAACCCCTCCAGGAATGGGGCAGCCACCCCTGCTCTGGGCAACCTGGACCAGGGCCTCCCCACCCTCACAGCAAAACATTTCTCCTCAAGATCCCATCTCCATCTCCCCTCTTTCATCTTAAGGGCATTAAGGGGTTTTGGGGATTGCCTGCCTCGTGTCCCTGGGGTGGGATTTGTCCCCCTGCCCTGGGTGCTGGTGCTGAGCAGGCAGCTTTGGGATGTCCCAGCCCCGTGGCTCCTGCCCCACGTCCACCCCGGAGCATCAGAAGAATCAGACCAGGTTCTGCTTTGCCCTTTCGGTCACGTTTCCTCCCCGTGTCCTTCCCTTACATCACCCACTGTGAAAATGCAATTATCGCAGCTCTTTTCCTTCCTCCTCCTCCTGCCCTCTGGTGAATTTTACATCGTGCCCCGACCGCTGGCAACTGACGCCAATAACAATAAATTATGCGAGTTGGGTGGGGTTTTTTTTTTTCATTATTTTTTATTTTATTCTTCTTCTTCTTCTTCCAGATGCCTTTTTTCCACCGGGGGCTCCCTGGCGATGGGCGGCAGCAAGCCGACCCCAGCCCGCTGATGCCGTTTGCTGCTTGACAGCTAATTTCCATGTGGTGGTATCAGGGGGGCCGCTCCGGTAATTGCCATGCAGATTGTGTCTGGTGGGCCTGTTCGACACCAGCGAGGGCTCGGCGAGGGAGAATAAAGCCAAGCCCAGGCTGATGGATGGGGCGTGAGGAGGTCACGGCCAGCGAGAACATCCCCATGCCCGCGCGCACCGGTGGAATTTCACATCCCTCCCCCCACTCCTCCTCTCTTTATCCAGCAAACTCTAATCCATCCTATTTCATTGAGACAAATCCTGCTCCGTTTCTCTCTTTTTTTCCTTTTTTTTCCCTTTAAGGGAAATGTGATGGAACCTGCTCCTGGATTTAATGAGAAGATGGTGCGGCATCGTAGGAATTAAAGCGGTGCCATGCTTCATTAGCAGCTGGGGATCACACAGAGCTGGCCCAGATGTTAATTACACTTTGGGAATTAATTGGTATAAGGCATTCCTCCCCTCCATCATCCATAATCCTGTGGCTGTGCAAGGATTTCTGGAAGCGGAGACGGCCGGGTGGGTGTCTGCATCAGCTCCTCTGTGACTGAGGGGCACAGGTTGGCTTTGAAATCTTGACTCCACTGTCACATCCATCCCCTTGGTGCCCACAGACCCGCTGCTGGTTTCCCCATTTTGCTTCCTTGCGCTATTTTATTCCAAAGTTTTTCTCCAGCTGCTCAGGGGAAGCAGGTCCAGGTGGGACTGGGGAAAGGTGGGAGGTGGGACCGCATTGAAGGAGGAAAGGTCGTTCCCCTTAGAGCTGGGCATCCCCAGGAAAGCCCAGGACACCCTCTACAAGATCTGGTGGGGTGGTAGCTTCTCTTTCTCCTGCTCCCTTACCCATCCTTGCTGACCATCCCTTCCCTTCGTGGATGCAGCCCTGGCTTTTCCACGCAGGAGAGCCTCAACCTGCCCTCACGGCACCTCTCTGCTGCTGAAATCCCCCAATTCCCCAAGGTACATGGTCTCCAGTTCTTTCCCTCCCCTTTTCCCCCTTGAATTGAACCCGATGAGATACAAAAGCTGCTAAAAATCGGGTGAGAAGGTGTGTGGGGGCTTTTTTTTGCCAGAGGACAGGAATGATACGCTTGGAAATGAAGAATGTGCCTCTGAATGCTGCCAATTTGTTCCTTTTCTGAGCTGGCTGGTGGCAGCCCAGCGTGGGGCGCGGTTATCTCTGCGACGGAGCATCACATCCCTGCTTTCTGCCTGCGCTCACGGAGATTGCAGCAAGGTCCTGGTGGGTCACTCGCGCTCAGCTTACCCCCCCTGCCCCCAAACTGCTCCCAGGCCCTGCTGGGGCTTGGCCGGAGCTCTCGCCACGGCTGGTGGGACCAGATGAGCCCCTGATCTGGGTTTGCCCTTCTCTCCCAGGCTTTCCAGCGGCGACGCTCCCAGGTTGCTGCAGGAGCCCTGCTTGCTGCTCGCAGCGGGCACAGCGGGGGCTCTGTGCTGCACGCGGCGTCCAAAGGAGTTTGTGGCTCTTTCTTGCTGGTGTGTTTCAGCCGAGGCACCAGCCAGCTTGATGCAGGCCCTTTCCCCCAGCAGCAAAGGGCATTAACGCCGCTGAAGTGCAGCGTTTCATCGCTGTTTGGTTCCCTTGGAGCCCTTCTCACCGACACCGAAGGTGCTGGAGGTTCAGCTGCTTCCTTGCACCACACCTGGGCAGTTTCTGAAGGGCCTTGCTGGTGATTAAAAATTCAGTTTTGCCCGTGTGGCCCTTCCAGACACCCTCTTTGCCTCTCCCTGAGGTGCAAACCCCCCTCCGCATCCCCTGTTGGCGATGGCTGAAGGGCAAAGGCTGCGCGGAGCAGTGTGATTCAGGAGTTGGTGGCCGAGACCAGCTCTGTCCATCCCGGTTTGAGCTCGTGGGTAAAGTCCCTCTGAGCTCAGGGTGTGCTGAGCTTTCAGTCTGTGTACAAGCAGATGCAATAGCAGAGCCGAGCTGCTTCCTATCTTGCATGAATCTGTGTGTCCATACAGACATCCTGAAGATCCCTCCGGTGTTTCCTCGTGGTTCACCACACTGGAACAGGTTGCCTGGGGTTGTAGCGGAGGTCCCATCCCTTGAAAGGTTCCAGGGCAGGTGGGATGGGGCTCTGAATAACCCGATCCCATTAAAGATGTCCTTTCTCCTGCAGGGAGTCGGACTGGATGACCCGTAAAGGTCCCTTCCGACCCAAACCATTCCACGATTCCATGAGCACACGTGTCCTCTTGGCTGGACGAGCTCATGGGGAGCGTGGTGGCTGCTCCCATGAGCTGATGAGCAGGGTCAGTGGGCGAGAGCTGCCTCTCCAGGACACGCAGGTGGTGGTGGTGGGATGGTGGCTGGTGGGAGACACTGGTGACCCCCTCCTGGGGCTCTGCTGCTCCCCTGGAGTGACAGAGGGAGAGGGGAGGAGGAGGCGATGCCAGGGATCCCTTTGGCAGCCCCCAGCAGAGGGCAATAGAAGCAAATGGAAGAGACAAGACCTTGCAAGTGATGTGCAGGGGAGCAGTTCTGAAGCCAGAGGAGCTGCAGGAGCCAGGACCAGGGAGCAGAGCGACAGGCAAGAGGGGACAGTGTGCAGGCAGAGTGGTGGCGCTGGGACCGGGGCTGGTGGGGCTTGAGAAGGAGATAAAACCAAACCTGAGCAATTCAGGACAGTTTGGTAGGAGTTAAAGCAAAGCAACGCCTTCAGAAAGCTGAAAGTAGCAGCTTTGGGCGTGGATGGGGAGCGGAGGGGAGATGGTTAACACTTTTCTTTAATTTTTCTTGATCCTAGGTCAGTTTTTAGGTGAAAAGTGCTGCTGTGATGGTCATAGAAGAGCACCTCCAGTGAAGGGCCTGGAAGGAGAAGCTCGGAGAGTTCCCTGTGCCGATTGTATCCCTCACAGGCAAGTTTGTGACTGAGCTGAGCCATCCCAGGGCCTCCTTGCGGATGCTCTGGTCTCTTGGAGGTCAAATTCTGCTATAGCCACACGTGTCCGGCGGGTTTGAGTGCTGTCCTGAGCCCTGGCCAGAGGGATGTGCAGCTTCCCCTCCGCTCTGCTCTGGGGGAGAGGCAGGAGAGCATCCCTTCCACCTCCCCGCTGCTGGACCAGCTCTGGCGAGAGCCCCTGCCCTGCACTGCTGCTTCCCGCACGCCCAGTGCGGCTGGAATTCCCATCCCGTTTGCAGCTCTCCTGTGGATGGTTTTCCAGCTTTGTTTTCTGTCCCAAACCGCTTGGAATCCCAGAGGGATGTTGGGATGTCATAGCAAGGCAAGTTTTCCATGGCAGGAGCCTGATCCTGCAGCTGCCCTCCCAGCCAGGGCCAGACGGCTGCACAGACACCTCAGGGAAGCCTTTCCTGGCAGAATTCCCACCTGGAGACAGAGCCAAGACCCTTTTTTTTCTGCAGGGAAGAAGAAATGCAATTATTTCCAAAGGAAGGGTAAAATCCCTGAGCAGGGAGCACTGGGGAGGCCAGGCTGGATGGGGCTTGGAGCAGCCTGGACCAGTGGGAGGTGTCCAAGAGGTGGAATTAGATGATCATTAAGGTCCCTTCCAACTCAAAGCATTCCTGGATCCTACACTCTGGAGGGCTGGACACCCCAGCGAGCAGCTGGGGAGGTTATGTGGGCAGAGACCCACACTGGCAGTGGGGGCTGCTGGTTAAGCTTTGGGGAAAAGGGCATTTTTGGGGTATTTTTGGAGCATTTTGGGGCAGGCCTTTTGTGGAGACGCTGCTGCTCGGCGAGGGCACAACCACCCTCCAGCCCTAGGGAAGAGGAACGAAGGGGCTCCACCGGTTTCACCTCCTCGACCTCATCTCCTTGCTGAGACACGTGAGGTGGAATCTCCCCATCACAGCGTTATCTCCCCATCTGCCTCCTCTCCCTCCACACGCTTCCAGATGCTCCTTATCTCCTCTCACCTTCCCCAGAAAGCGGGCGTGCGTCTCCCGCTCCCCTCGCTGGATGCAGAGCCGGCTGCCTGTGCCGAGACTCTCTACCTGTGATCTCCCCTGGTTCTTATCTGCCGCCGGGAGTTTGGATTCAACCTCTGTCTCAAAGTCAAATGGATTTCTGGCAGGGCGAGCGCGGCGAAGGTCGGTGGCTGGGATGCCGGCGAGGACCAGGTTCTCCTCCTCCATCCCGCTGGAGCCAATTCTCCAGGTAGCGCCTCTCCCCGTTTATTCTCCAACATTATCAATTACATTTGGATTATTATTACTCATTGAAGGCAAAGTGAGTCGCAGACAGCTATTTCCTAATGGGGAAATGTTACAGGCGCCTTATTAACGAACAATGCATCATTAAGGGGGGAGAGCTTCAAAGGCTCCTCAACGCATTTCAAAGGACACAATGCGAGCGGAGCCTGCAATCGCATATCTGGGGGACATGGGCGAAATTTGTAACAAGGAATATCCTGGGCCCAACGTAATTAACTAATTCTCGATCAAAGGGGTTTTAGAACTGAATGGTCAGGGAATTCAATTATGGGTTGCCTAATGAACCACTGTGTGCCAAGGCAAGGGGATGTTTTCTCCTGGAAAAGCAAAGCTCAGGATCAGGAGTGGGATTTTCAGGGAGGTTTGGGGAGAGAAGTACCAGAAAAGCTCATCCTGGGCAGATTTGGCACAGGGAAACAGTGATGCCTCAAGGAAGGAGGCACCATCCAGGACCCTGGGACAGCCACCTATCGTCGAGATGGTCTATATTGTAGAATCACGGAATGGTTTGGGTTGGAAGGGACCTCAAAGCCCATCCAGTCCCACCCCTGCCCTGGGCAGGGACACCTCCCACTGGATCAGGGGCTCCAAGCCCCATCCAACCTGGCCTTGAACCCCTCCAGGTGCCACAACTTCTCTGGGTAACCTGGGCCAGGGCCTCCCTACCCTCATCATGAAGAATTTCTTCCTACCGTCCCGGCTGCATGGGAGCTGGAGTCCCTCCCCGGCAAACCCGGGCTGGGCAGGTTTCCTCCTGTGCCGCCTGCATCCAGGCTCTGGTAAAACCAGCCTCGTTCTCTGTTTATGAAAGGAGCATCTTCTTCTCCTCCTCCAGTTTCTCTTATTACAGAAAGTTGGTTTGCTCACTTTACAAAGGCGAATGTATTATGAATTTTCCCTTCATTCCTCTCCATTTTCCCCCCCGCGTTTAACAACCGATTTGTGTGTTGCATGAAAGTTACACAGTTTCTCAGATGCATTGGCTATTTTATTTTCTTTCATACAAAACTATGTCAGTAATCTTTTTGTTAACATGAAAGATAAAGGATTAGTAATGCAAGATGCAGTTTTCTTGTAACCTTCTTGAAAGCAGACTATAGTTTCTTATCTGGCTCTAACATTCATTTTCCTGAAATGAAAAAAAAAAAGACTTCTTAAAACGAAATAAACTCTATTCGATTCAGACGAGCGGCGCTAGCAAAGGAATTTATTGGAGCTGGCAGGACGGAGCTGCTGCGCAGAAGGCCCTCGGAGGCGGCAGGGAGGGCCTTTCCGAGCACGTGATGTGCCCACGCGGACACAATCCGAGGGAAAATGCTGTTGAGGGAGAGCACCATGAGCAAACCTCGTGCTGACATCATGAAGTAGCCCAAGCTGCGCCTGCCCGCGCTGCTCCTGCGGCACTCGCCTCCAGGACGGCCAGGAGCAGGACTCCGTATCCCAAATTGGAGATGGGACCCTGCTTCCCAGGCTTGATGCTCATGGAAGGGGAGCAGCAGAGGGCTGCCCACCCGCTTGTGAACCCGGGTGCCTTTTGGGACTGGGTGTCCTGCAAGCCCTGGAGACCACAGAGGCCACCAAGGAGGAATACGGTGGGATTTTCTATGTTGATGGTCCCTTGAGAAAGGTTTACAGTGGAGCCACACATTTTGCTGGAGCACCTCTGCTATGAGGACAGGCTGAGAGAGCTGGGGTTGCTCAGCCTGGAGTAGAGAAGACTCCGAGAAGACCTTATAGTGACCTTCCAGTGCCTGAAGGGGGCTACGAGAAAGCTGGGGAGGCTTGGAGTGATAGGACTAGGGGCAATAGGGATAAACTGGAGAGGGGCAGATTTAGACTGGTCGTAGGGAATTTCTTCACCATGAGGGTGGGGAGGCCCTGGCCCAGGCTGCCCAGAGCAGGGGTGGCTGCCCCATCCCTGGAGGGGTTCAAGGCCAGGCTGGATGGAGCTTGGAGCCCCTGATCCAGTGGGAGGTGTCCCCGCCCATGGCAGGGGTGGCACTGGATGGGCTTTGAGGTCCCTTCCAACCCAAACCATTCCATGATTCTGTGCTTCTAAAATCAGGATGGGAGATAGTTGGAAACACATCAGCCAGATGGGGCCTTGGGGGAGGAGGAGGTGTGGGAGAGGCAGGGGACAGAGCGTGGGGTCACCAGGGACCAGTAGGTCTTCGAGCATCACCCGCTGAAGCCAACAACTGAAATTTATTGGAGCTGGTCACTTTGTAGACACGGAGAATGAAAGGAAACCCAAGGTGAGCAGAGGGTGGTTTTCACAGCACCGAAGTCCTCTGGTCAAAAATCCCCACTGCCCTCTTCCAGCAGCCTGCAAGGGTTAAATCATTATAGGAAATGCTGGATTTCTATGGCAATTAGCTAATGGGGCCTCAGCAAGTAAAACAAAGTACTTTACTCCTGTCAGGTGGATTTGGTTAATATCGAGTTAGCATAATAAGGAGCCGGTGTCTACAACTTTGTTTATGACCTCCTTTGCAGGGAATGCTTTTGTTTTGCTCCAGAGAAACTCGATATTGGCTGTTGCTGACGGAAATAATGATTTTGGTCACGCACAACAGGGACTGCTCTCTGCTGCCTCGGCAGGGCTGAGCGAGTCAAAAAATAGAGCTGAAATCAGAGAATCCTGGAATGGTTTGGGTTGGAAGGGACCTCAAAGCCCACCCAGTCCCACCCCTGCCATGGACAGGGACACCTCCCACTGGATCAGGGGCTCCAAGCCCCATCCAGCCTGGCCTTGAACCCCTCCAGGGATGGGGCAGCCACCCCTGCTCTGGGCAGTCCTGGAGGCAAACACTCACCTTTTCAGGTGTCTCTTGTCCTGTGCTATCAGATCGGTGCTTTCATCTGAGGAGAAAGGTGTTTTCGTACCAAAGGAGCCCCCCCCCAACACTGACCCAGCCTTCCCTTCCCCCTTGCTGCCCCGGCACACGAGCTATTTTAATATTTCATATATTTCATAAGCTTTTATGCCTCTAAAAGAGAAGTGAATTTGTGGAGAGTTGAGCTCTCCGGAGCTGTACTTCAGAGCTGGGAAGTAATTCAGGGTGAAGCCTGTATTAATCTCAGGTGAGAGAGATATTTAAATTCAGGCTACCAGTGTGAATATAAAATGGGGATCTCTTTACAAAAATTTCAAATTGTAATATGCAAAGCTTAAAGAAAAGAAACCCCAAGGGAACAGCTTTCTTCTAGAACATTTTGTTCCAACCATCATCTCTTTACCTTTATTTTTTTATTTAAGAGCCCTCCCTTTGCCATTTTGTATTTTTAAATTAAATCTTTCAGTTTTTAAAATGAAATTCCTTATTGCTGGGAGATGGGAGGGGGGGACCGGGGTTGAGGAACGAAACTGCCTGGCTGGGAAAATGGTGCACAGGACCAAATCAGAGGTGGAAGAGAAGGAATAAAGGGGCTCCAGGAAAGCTGGGGAGGGACTCTAGATCAGGGAGGGCAGGGATGGGATGAGGGGAAATGTTTGGAGCTGCAAGAGGGGAGATGGAGATGAGATCTTGGGGA
Source organism: Phaenicophaeus curvirostris (assembly GCF_032191515.1). Classification (NCBI taxonomy): domain Eukaryota; kingdom Metazoa; phylum Chordata; class Aves; order Cuculiformes; family Cuculidae; genus Phaenicophaeus; species Phaenicophaeus curvirostris. The sequence goes on from NC_091401.1 coordinate 26,618,961, forward strand.
GAAATGTTTTTCTGTGAGGGTGGGGAGGTCCTGGCCCAGGTTGCCCAGAGCAGGGGTGGCTGCCCCATCCCTGGAGGGGTTCAAGGCCAGGTTGGATGGGGCTTGGAGCCCCTGATCCAGTGGGAGATGGATGGGCTTTGAGGTCCCTCTTGACCTAAACCATTCCATGATGCTATGGTTTGCAATCCCAGGCCATGGACAATTTATCTGTGTGTGTTTTGGTAGGGATGGGGCTCAGCTTGCGTGTATCCGTGCCCGGCACGTTCAGCATCTCAACCCAAACCCCACGGCACCGCTCCGGGACAGCCCCGCGGTTGCACCCGTGGTGAAATCCTCCAGCTGGAACCAGCTCCCAGGTCAGGAGAAATGGTGACAGATGACACGCTATTATCAGCTCTGTCAATTAATTAAATTATACATTATGCTTATGAGGGTGATATACCGAGCCACTCTAGATTAAGTGTCTCAATTAAGTCTTTAATTTAGATTTAATAAGTAAGTTATTATATGTTAATAAAAGATCAATTAGTTGTTAAAGGAGCATTGATCCAGGTACAAGGAGTGCATCGGGGAGACATCAAGCTGACATTGGAGGGACCGGGAGATCGCATGAACAACACGTGTACAATTAGGTTTTAATAGAGTCGAACTGGGGTGGACGGGGAAGCTCCCAGCGGTACGGGATGTTGCATCGTGCTCTGGAACACGGCTCTCACCGGGCTGGAAGGGCTGGCACAGCCAAGTCAGACCCAATCCTTTCGTCTCAGTGAGAGCAAGTGTTTCTCCTCTGTGGGATGACCCCATGGAAGGATCTTCCATCAACATCGGCAAAGAGATGTCTCCAAACCAGCTGGTTTTACTGCTTGCTCTTGGTCAGGGAGTGCAGAGATGGGATGAGGGGGAATGCTTTCCAGCTCAAAGAGGGGAGATGGAGATGAGATCTTAGGGAGAAATGTTTTGCTGTGAGGGTGGAGAGGCCCTGGCCCAGGTTGCCCAGAGCAGGGGTGGCTGCCCCATCCCTGGAGGGGTTCAAGGGTTGGATGAGGCTTGGAGCCCCCTGGTCCGATAGGTCTTTCCCTGCACCCGCTGCACCTCTTGCTGGGACCCCTTTCCTCCAGGATCCCCAGCTGAGCCCGCTCATTCCCACCGGGAGATTCTGGGGGAGCGCGGTGGGAGCCCGCGGCTCGGCGGAGGGAGGGGAGCGCTGGGCTCTAGCCGAGCGGAGCTTTCAGCTGAATATGGATGACATCATTATACGGGTGATCCTTTCAGCAACAGCGAGCCGGGTTTTAAAGTAGCGACCTACAGCATACAAATGATGGGTTTAAAGGAAATCAAAAAAGAGATGATTTGAATAGCATACATTTATAGAAGAAAAGCCGCCCCCCCCCTCCTTCCATTCCTAATATCTTTCTACGGGGCAGGCGCTGTGCCTTCGAAAAGAAATTAAAACACTCCTCCTAAATACACTCCAGGCAGTAACAATGGCAAAGTTAAGAAGGTTACGAGACTTAGTTGTCCCAGCAACATGTCATCAAGTTGAAATGAGCAGGAAACACAGATAACGTAAGAAAGAGAAGAGGGGAGGAGAAGAATAAAACCACAGGAGGAAAAATGCCAAGAGATTGAGCGAGAAAAGGGAAAACCCTTTTTATTTGCTGTTTCATTAGGATGAATCTGATTTTATAGTCTCTAAAAGAGGTTAAAATATAATCTCCTTTTGTGTAATGTGCGTGTTAGGAAAATGTGTCCTCAGCAATTCTTCTGTACGCGACAGCAATATTAACAAAATTAGCAGGGATATTCAAGTTGAGCCACAAAGAAAAACAAACACCAGCCTCACATTTCCAGCCCGAGCTGTCATTTAAGACCGTTTTCAACTTTTTATTAACCTTTCTGATTGTTCCTTATGGTTTCTTTCCGGCGCAGCAGAAGAGCTCTGAGTTTCCAAAGGAAGACAAAGCAGAGAAAGAGGTTGTGATGCAGCTCGCTCTGCCCAGCCAGCCCAGGGCCTCCTGTCTCCTCTGGTCCCGCAGCTTTTTGTGCTCAGTGCTGGACGTGGGCACGGGGACAGAGCACCAGCACCTGGCAGAGGACAGTGGTGATCAAAGAGAACTGAGGGGATCCATCTCCGGTCCAGGGGGAATGCTTTTCAGCTCAAAGAGGGGAGATGGAGATGAGATCTTAGGGAGAAATGTTTTGCTGTGAGGGTGGGGAGGCCCTGGCCCAGGTTGCCCAGAGAAGACCTCAAAGCCCATCCAGTCCCACTCCTTCCACCTGACCAGGGGGCTCCAAGCCCCATCCAACCTGGCCTTGAACCCCTCCAGGGATGGGGCAGCCTTCTCTTCTTCAGGCTGAACAACCCCATCTCTCTCAGTCTGTCCTCATACAGGAGGTTCTCCAGCCCTCGGATCATCTCTGTGGCCTCCTCTGGACTCTCTCCAACAGCTCCATGTCCTCCCTGTGCTGAGGACTCCAGAGCTGGACCCAGGGCTCCATGTGGGTCTCTCAGAGCGGAGCAGAGGGGCAGGATCCCCTCCCTCCCTGCTGGTCCCACGGCTCTGCATGCAGCCCAGGACACGGTTGGTTTCTGGGCTGGGAGCACACGTTGTCGGCTAGTATTGAGCTTCTCATCCCCCAGCACCCCAAGTCCTTCTCCTCAGGGCTGCTCCAAATCCATTTTTCACCCAGCCTGTGTTTGTGCTTGTGACTGCAAAAACCTCTCCTCTCTGCTTCCCACCCTTTTCTTCTACAAAAATATTTATTTGTTGTGCTTTTTTTTCCTAATTGTCTCCTGCTGTGGCTTCTTGTTGTGGATTATATTTTAAAGCAAGCATTGATTTAGTTAATTGATGGAGGGTTTTGCCTGTGAGGATTTAATAATCCTTACTATTTTATCTTTCCAATAATTGCTGTGTTTGTGATTATTTCCAAACACTAAGAAAAAGCAGACAAGAAAACAAGCTCATCTACTCCAAGTTGTGCCAGGGGAGGTTTACATTAGAAATGGGGAATAATTCTTTTCCTGACAGAGCGGTGAAGCCCTACAGAGGCTGCCCAGGGCAGGGGTGGAATCTCCATCCCTGGGGGTGTTCAGGAGGTGTGTAGAGTTGGCACCTTGGGTGATGGTTTAGCAGGCACGGTGGAGTTGGGCTGATGGTTGCACTGGATGAGCTGAGATGTCATCTCAATCTCCCCTTTTGCAGGTCAAAACCATTCCCGTCATCCTCCCTGATCAAGGAGGAGCCCCTTTCCTGGAGCCCCTTTCCATACTGGGAGGATGTTCAATGTTCTCTGTATCTTTTCTTTGATTCAGAAGGTGCTAGGAGAGGGTCGCAGCCCTGGTATCGCAGCCACCCCTCACGCAGTGCCAGGCCCTGAGGGCACCAGGGCTGCTAATGACCATGAGTGGTCTCACCTGGGACCCTGTCCCACCCACCTGCTCCCAGGAGGGTCAGGAGCTCCATTTAAGGAGAGATCTGAGTAGCTGCTCTTGGCTGGAGCTCTGCTGTGGATGTGTTTGTCTCTGGTCTGGCCTCCCTGCAGGGTAGGTTTTGAACATTTATTGGATTTGGTTTGTTTCTGCCCCATCTCCTGGTGGGATGCTATGGATGGACCTCAGACCTGGTCTGCTCCTTTGTTGATTTAGGGCTGTGGATGGACCTTGCTGCTAGCACTGAGGGGCTGTGGCCTGGTGGGGGGGTCCCCTGGCTCCCAGCTCACCCTACCTGCTGCGTAGGACCCAATATGACCCGATAGCAGTAACCCTGCACCATCTTGGTCTGCGTTGTGCTCCTTCAGGAGCACCTCATCACTTTATCTGCATCTGGTGTGGTGGGTACGAGCCTGCTGGGTGCATGGAGGGAAGCAGGAGGGAAGGCAGTGGGATATAGGGGCTCTTCCAGCCCCTCTGTGAGGCAGAACCATGCAGGGATTGAGAGCTCACAACACAGGAGACATCAGTCTCAGTAGACTGGATTAGCTCCTAGCAATACTTACTGGGTCAGCCCCCTCCTGCTGCTGCTGCTTGGTAAACCTGTTCCTGGTGCTAAATCCAGGGAAGCGAAGTCTGGTGATGTGATTGCAAGAACAGAGCTCAGCTTGATGGCTTCTAAGCCCAGCTGCTCAAGTCCTATGTTTTTCCTAAACCTGTAAGGGCTGGAGTTGCGCAGGACTCTCCTGAGTCTCAGACTTGCTTGTGCCTGGGCAGCTGTGCATCAGCTGCTGTACCTGGGAGAAATTGGTATCAGGCTTATCTTGGGGCCCTAATTCTCAGGATCCCCTCCCTCCAGGAAAGAGTCAGCTGTTGGGCACAGATCCTATGGCTCTGCGTGAGATAGAACAAGCAAGCAAGGAAAAATCAGGCTTTGCTTAATGTACAAGGATGCCTCAATCCAGAGTTCTATCAATGGGGCTTTAGGGAGCAACCTCAAAAAATCAGACTTCTGGATGCTGAAGGGTGGAAATGGGTGCTGCGATGAGGAGGCTGGACATGGGAGAAAAGGAGATTGTTTTTTCTGATTTGGAGAGGTGTCTTGGAGAGCAAATCCCAGGGGAAATGGATAACAGCACATAAGAAACCTGTGGGTCTGTGGCCATGGTCTTGGCATGGGTTACAGCCAGGGGTGGTTGGATGGTTCTGGTTCAGCTACTCGCCACGCAGGTCCCACTCGATGGTCAGAGGTTTCCAAGGTCATTGATTCCAGTCCCTCCTACTCAGCTCCAGATCCCGGAGGCATTTTGTAGATCCTGACTTGGAGGTGACCAGGGAGGGATTTTATCAGTAAAAATAAACTAGGCTGCTGCAATCTGCTGAGAAAGACCAATCACGACCGAGGTAGCAGAGACTCATGTGGTGGCTCTGTCAATGTCATCAGAGACTTGCTCCTTCCAGCATCTCTCTGGCAATGTACCTGAACAGAACTGCTCTCGGTAAGGGGAAAACTGGTATTTGAGGTTGCTTTTCTGGCAGAGTAGAGCTGTTTGGTTTCCTTTGTGTGAGAAATTTACATGCAAAATAATGGATGCAATAGACTTCCTGCCCTTAAGCATCTTGGAGAAAAGCTGAAAGAGATGGAGAATGCAGAAGGCAGCAAGCCTAGAGATCTGTGGTCAGCTAAGGTGAGAGGAACCACTGCAGAAGCAGGTTTACAACAGCCTCGTATTCCCAGAGCAAGGGGAGTCTGGGCTCCCCTCACTATGAGGGGCACTGGGTGACTCTAGAAAACAAACTGATTCCCAATGAGCAGGAGGAGGTGTTTGCACAGGGTGTACTTAAGCTGCTGGCTCAATGGTTGATGATCTCGTGGGTCCCTGGGTCTTCTGGATCAGTTCCTGGGCTCCCTTTGCGTGCTGCTGTACTGTTTGATCTGAATGCTAACTGGACGTGGCATGAGGACATGGTAGTTCCCCTCAGTCCCAGTGGTGTTCAGTGTCCCAGAGCTGCAAATATCCTTTATCTTGGAACAAAAATTGGAAAAATGCAGTATTCCCTGGCAGTGCCTTGCTGTGCTGCCCCATCTCTGACCTCACCGTTTGGATGCAGAACTTGCTGCTGGGGGTCCTTAGTGTTTGTGCTGCTTCAGCTTCCCAGGGTTTCATAGAATCATGGAATAGTTGGGGTTGGAAGGGACCTCGAAGCCCATCCATGGGCAGGGACACCTCCCACTGGAGCAGGTTGCTCCAAGCCTCATCCAGCCTGGTTCTGCACCTGGCCTTGTGGTGTGAGCTGTTTCCAGAAAGCCCCAAGCTGGTTACAGCTTCACCCTGGCTGCCAGCACTTCTCTGCTCTTCGGATAAGCAGTGGGGATGCCCAACGAAGATGGAAGTGGGATGCGATTGTTTGCAAGCGGCTGCACTGAGGGTGGAAACTGCCCTTCCTTTCATCCACAGGGGCAGCCCTGTGATCACCTGGTTTTATCTGCTGGGGAAGGAGGGGGGAGCAGGGAGGAAAAAGTCATTAAAGACCTTGCTGTTGGGAATGGCTGGACATCTCATTAGAGAGGGCAAAATGACTCCTTACCTCTCTGCAGGTTTGTTTTTTTTTTCCCTGGAACTCCATGGAGGGAAGGAGTTAATTTAAAAACAAATCCATGTGCCAGTGTGCCTGCAGGGCCTGCTGCTGCTGGAGCACAAGTCTTAGGAGAGGCTGAGGGACCTGGGGTTGTTCAGCCTGGAGAAGAGGAGGCTGGGGGAAGACATCGCTCTCTGCAGCTCCTGGAAAGGAGGTTGTGGTTAGGTGGGTGCTGGGCTCTGCTCCCAAGTGACAGGTGATAGGATGAGAAGAAATAGCCTCAAGATGTGCCAGGGCAGGTTCAGATTAGATACTGGGAAAAATTTCTTCATGAAAAGGGTTCTCAGGCCCTGGTAGAGGCTGTGCAGGAAGGTGGTGGAGTCCCCATCTCTGGAGGGATTTAACAGGCAGGTGGACGAGGTGCTCAGGGATCTGGTTTCGTAGTGGACAGGATGGTTGGACTCAATCTCAAAGGTCTTTTCCAACCAAGTGATTCAGTGTTTCAGCACAGGGCTTCTATCCAGAAAGGGAAACCTGGTAGGTATTTGGCTTTGGCTGTTGCTCAATGGTTGGACTTGATTATGGAGGCCTTTTCCAGCCTTAATGATTATATGACTAGATGACCTTCATGGTCCCTTCCAACCGAAACCATTCCAGGATTCATTTGCCTTGTCTCAAATCATAGAATCATAGAATAACCAGGTTGGAAGAGACCCACCGGATCATCGAATCCAACTGTTCCGATCAATCACTAACCCATGTCCCTTAGCACCTCGTCCACCCGTCCCTCAAACCCCTCCAGGGAAGGGGACTCAACCCCCTCCCTGGGCAGCCTCGGACAGGGACCAATGACCCTTTCTGTGAAGAATTTTTTCCTAATGTCCAGCCCAAATCTCCCCTGGCAGAGATCTCCCTGCATTCTCCATCTCTTGTCGGTGCTGAGTGGGAGGGGATGGGTCTCCTTTGTGGGGCATCAGAGAGCAAGAGGGGAGGAAGAGCTGAACTGGGGGGGGGGGCTGGAACCCCCTTCCCACCACCCTCCCTGCACACACGATGTGCACGCACACACGGCTGCTTGCACACGCAACCACTGCAGCGATTCTGTGCTCCTGCTGGTGGAAACTTGGAGAAGGGAGGGGAGAGACGGCAGGAGACAGCAAGCACACTTATCAAGTGGCTTGGACCGTAGCCGATTTGAAATATTACTAACCTTGCATTTTCAAATTTGATGCACAACAACCAAGATGCTAATACTTTCCTTAGTTTAGAAAAAAAAATCCTTTCACCCATCTCTTCTAGCCGAAGATTAGGAGAGAAGCTTTAAGAAGATTTAAAAAAAAAAAAATCAACTTCTGAGCAGCGGAAAAAATGGTTTGTGATTCAGGGGCTCCGGGCAATTCATCATGGAAATTGGGTTTCTTAGCCGACATCATGTGAATCCTTTCGGCCCTGTCAACTTTTTAATACATTACATTGAGAATGTAAATCGTGTTGGTGAGGGGGAAAGAGAGGGGAGAGGAAAAAAAAAAAAGAGGGGAGAAAAGAAGAGCTTCTTCATTTTGGGTTTAGAGGGGAGGCAGCTTGAGGCCTGTAATTCATATTAACTAAATAATACGAGTAAAAAAACCCACCCCTCTCTAAATAGGCAGTGATGTGTGTGCACCTCGGGAGGGAGGGGGGAGGGAAGCCAACGAGCCAGACCAAAATTGAAATCATTTTATCCTTTTGAAGGGGGAGCATTTGAAAGGGGTTTGTTATGGATTTATTTTTATTTTCTTCTTTTTTATATATATATATATATATATATATTAGAGTTTATTTTATCCCTTTCTCTGCTTGAGCCAGTCCTTCCATGAAAAGAAAGAGTGAAAAATGAATGTTTTGGAGGTGGAGGAAGATGGAAGTCCTCATACAGGAGCTGCTCCAGCCCTCGGATCATCTCCGTGGCCTCCTCTGCCCTCGCTCCAACAGATCCATTGTTCAGAAGAGGCAGAAAAAACACAGAGCATCTGACTTTTAGGTGGGGGCAGCCTTTATTTTTTCACATTGGGTGGCACAATAATGTGGCTGAGATGGTTTTTATACCAGTCAGAAAACAATCTGGCTTGGGAGGGACTTTTGCAGGTCTCTGTGTTGATGTCCTCCTTGGAGCATGGCAGGTCTCTGCATCCAAAATATCCCTGTGCAAGGGCAACACAGGAAGAAGACTGAAAAAACCAGCATGAAAGCAGTCACATCCAGAAGAAAAATAGCAAATAGGACAAAGAATCGATCGGTTTCAATACAAGTTACAAGAATGTAGAAGGCACCTTCAGAGATGATAGAAATGGCTGGAATTGGGGATTGTAGCAGGAACACATCTAGAAACATTAGGAAACCAAGCTTATTGTCTCTGCTAGAAGACTTCTTGAAAAGCATCTGGAAAGATTAAAGGACTCTTGAAAAGCTTCACTTACGCTCACCCTCTGAAACTCATTTGTTGGTTTGAGTGCCTCCCACAGGCAGGTGATGGGGATGAAATAAGTTTAGAGAGAGCCCATAAAACAGTTGTAGAGGCTGGAGGCAGCAGTGCTGCTGGATGGACCATCTGGATCTGCTCTCCTTTAAGAGGAGGGAAATAAATGTGCCAAACCCCCCAGATGGTGCAGGTAAAGGAGGTTTGGAGCAGGAGGAACAAAGGCATGGCTGGCACATCTGATAGTGGCTTTGAGCTGGTAACACACCATGGTTTGTATCAGCAGTGGCTGCTCTGCAAGCAGCACACCAGGAGATGTTTGGCAGCACCGCAATGAGCCAGGGTGGCCTGGGTGGCACTGGGCTTGGGATCTGCTATTGTGGCTTTGGGCAGTGCCAGCACCTGGGTGATGCATCCCAAACCTGGGGAGGCAGCTCCTGGGAAAGGAGCCGCTGGGGACTAGCTAGGAGTGTGTTTTAACCAGCTCGTTCCGACTAAACAGCATGTAACGGTTCATCTCTCTCCCTTTGCATTTCAGCTGTAACAGGAGCAAGCAAACATACTCTCCAGTGCGAGGGCTGGTTTATCACCTCCCTTGGTCAGTGTCTGTGGAAGCCCTGCAATACCGAGGTAAAACTGAATGTGTTCCCTTTACCAAGAAATGTGATTTATCCCATGCAATTTAACTCTATTTAAATAGTGCCCTAAAAACAAATAGAAATTCCGAGCACTGCTATATTAGGGTTAAGAATCCTTGTTTTGATTCCTTTTTGTGCTGCTGAGATGAGGTGCTGCTCTGTGTTTATAGCTCAGATTTGTGATACGTTAACTGGCAGCTCTTCTCCTTCCATGGTCTTGGAGACATCTGCAGGTACCTTTGTGGATGCGCACACAGACCATGCAGTTATGCAAATCGGGGTGGTTGATAGCAATAATGCACAAGGAAGAGGTTGGGTGACGGCGCTTCACACCGTTGTTATTTCTATGCATACGAATATTCCTGAGCACTGCAAGTGCTTTTTCTGAATACCAGACTATAGTCAAGCAGCTGATATCATCAAGGTGTTATTTACCTGGTGTCTGAAATTGAGTACAGCATTTCCAGAGGGGTTTTCTGGGCCCGGTGTCCTTCAGAAATAATTCGTTTCAATTTTTTTTTTCCTCTCTCTGCTCCCAGACCTGCTCTTCTCCTCAGCTGTGGTTCTGCTCTTCTGTCTCGCTGCTGTTTGGGCACCGTGTCCAGGCCCAAAGCTTCATCCTGGATGTTTCTAGCTCCTGCCAAAACCTGGTCTGTCTCATTGTTAAAGGCATTCAGGAGGGTGAGATCAACCCCCGGAGGGAGCAGACCCAGACTATTGGAGTAGATGGAGACTTTGGGGTCATCTCTGAGAGCCTGGAGTAATGACTTGCCTGTCCTTGTACAGGAGGTTCTCCAGCTCTTGGATCATCTCCGTGGCCTCCTCTGGACTAGCTCCAACAGCTCCATGCTCTTCTTGTGCTGGGGACTCCAGAGCTGAACTCAGGTCTGAAGCGAGAAGAGGGGTAGCATCTCTTCCCTCACCTCCTTCTGCTGAATCTGCCTGCCTCTAGCCTGAGCATCCCTGTGCACCCATACTCCTAGCATCTCTCTATAAGACAGCTTAGAGACCTTCTGTGTCCTCACAGACGAAGGCACTTTCTCACAGATCACTCCTAGGAAAGCTTGAGGCGAGTTGTTTGTTTTTTCTCTGTAGTTCTTCAGTCCTTGATCTCCACCTGCTCAGATCTTGCACGCGAGTTGCTGAGGCTGTCAGGACTTCACATAATGAAGTGCTGATGCATCCATATAGACTTGTCTAGGTGGGACGGCTCGCGTTGTGATGCTGTGGTACAGCTTAATTAGGAATCGTTCAGACATCTGGGCCTATGCCTAAGCTGGAGATTTCTCTTTTCTCTGGTTTTCTCATTTAGGTTTTAGCTGATTCCCAAGTGAAATAAACAAGAGGCTAATTGCTTTTGGATTTTAATTACCTGGGTTTATTGTATGAATTGTGTTTTAGAGGTGGCTAACGGACACCACAAGCAAATGACAGATTCTCAGCTGACAACAGCAGTGGTTAAACCAAAGCAAAGCTTTGCAGTGGGATGTAAAGGACAGCACGCAAACTCATTTGCTAAACTCCTCATTTTTCTGCTATAGAATGTAACTTTGAGACTTGGCTGGCTTTTAAACATGGTATAATTAAGCATGCCTGAAAAAAAGACAAAAGTAGAAGTACTTTATAATCCAGAGTGTTAACTGTCTTTAAAATTCCTTGAATGCTTACAACTTGCTTTAGTTGAGGGGCGGCACAGCTCAGTCCTAACATGTAATCCCCAAGTGACTCTTCACACATGGTAACTCAATTACTCCAGCTGTTGGGTTCACATCTTTACTGCCTTGATCCAGAAATGCTTCCTGCTTTGCCAGGTGGGTTATTCTACTGATTTTTAAAGAAGACAAAATGCCAGGTAAGTTGTTGTTCTGCATCTGCTTAATAATCCTGAAAATATTTGACATCCATTTCTATCCATCTGTATTCTCTTATTTGTGAGGTCCTGACTGAACAATGTACTTGCAATGTGCAGGCTAGCAGAGGCCAATGAGATCTTTTGCTTGTATAACCATCTTGTAGAATCATAAATCAGAGGTGTTTGGTTGGAAAAGACCTTTGAGATCATTGAATCCAACTGTTCCTAATGTCTTGGTTATCATGGAATGATTTGAGTAATAAGGGACCTCAAAGTAGGGACACCTCCCACTGGATCAGGGGCTCCAGGCTCCATCCAACCTGGCCTTGAACCCCTCCAGGGATGGGGCAGCCACCCCTGCTCTGGGCAGCCTGGGCCAGGGCCTCCCTACCCTCCCAGGAGAACATTTTTCCCCTAAGATCTCATCTCCATGTCCCCTCTTTCAGCTGAAAACCATTCCCCTTCATCCTCTCCCTGCCCTCTCTGATCCAGAGCCCCTGTACTGAGGCAGGAAGGGTTTTGTGACATGTCAGGTGCTGATTTGAAGCAAATAAGCAATCTGAAGTCCACTAACAGAGCTGGGAAAATCATTATTCAAAGGCAGTGTTCACTTTTGGTCTTCATGCTTGAAAGAGGGGCACAAGTGCATTGAAAACTGGAGGTTCAGCAAACACCCACAGAGACATCATAATCAGCATATTCAGGCTACCAAAAGAAAGCTTTAGAGGGTGATTTGACTGTGGTATCTCAATGTTCACACCTGCACCTGGTACTAAAGGGATCTTTGCTCTAATAGACCCATCACTTCTCACCAAACTCTTATATAGGAGTGCTCATAAGATAAGCACTTGATTGGGTTTAAGTGTGATAAATTCCAAAGGAAAATAAGATGCTGACAGTGAGAGCAATTAACTGCTGGAACAGCCTCTCATGAAGAGCAATGAATCCGTCATGACTGCTTGCCTCTTAATTCACAACTAAATGGCTTTCTGAAAGGTTCTCTCCAGTTCAACCCTGGTTAAGGAACAGGCTCCAGGGGCCTTATGAAGGTGGAACTCCTCCTGTTGCTGCACCTGGGAGGTGAACCTCTGTGATCCTCGTGTCCAGCGCAGCCTTCTCCAGCCTCAGCTCCCTCTTTTAAGAGGCAAACCTGCGCTTTCTTCACCAACACCTTTGGCACACCTGCTTCCCTGAAACTGGTAAGGATAATCTCATTAAAACACTACGAAGCCCCATCCAACCTGGCCTTGAACCCCTCCAGGGATGGGGCAGCCACCCCTGCTCTGGGCAGCCTGGGCCAGGGCCTCCCCACCCTCTCACAGCAAAACACTTCTCCCTAAGATCTCATCTCCATCTCCCCTCTTGCAGCTCTAAACCGTTCCCCTCATCCCATCCCTGCCCTCCCTGATCCAGAGCCCCTCCCCAGCTTTCCTGGAGCCCCTTTCAGCACTGGAAGCTGCTCTGAGGTCTCCCCGCAGCCTTCTCTTCTCCAGGCTGAACAACCCCAACGCTCTTAGCCTCTCTTTACAATTCTTTAGTTCCCATTGTTCCCTCACTTGTCTCCTGTCTTGCATTTATTTTTCTTTGCCTCTTCCTGCTTCTTTCTTCCATTTTTGTCTTCCCCTCTGTCTTCTTTCTTGCATGTATCAGCCTTTCTTGCCGCAAATCAAACCCGTTAGGAGCTCCAAAGGGACTCATGTCACTGGCCTTTCTTTGTGAGCTCTCTGGCTTTTTTTGGTCTGCAGGGTTCCACGTTGCACTGCTGTTGATTTAATGGACCACCATGAATTTTACTGCCTGTCAAACAACAGCACAATTATTTTGAGTCCTATTGTGGCACAGCTTGACACCAAGCTCTGGATCACAGCTCTTCACCCTTTCTGGAGTGCACTAGACAATTCAGGACAGTATCCTGCATGGTTGTAGGATGCTTCTTGTGTCATCATTTTAATTTTGCTTTTTGGGGGCTGAATGAAGCGGCAGTCGAGGGATAAAGCCTCCCAGCCACTCACCTACTTGAATCTGGAGATGACATAGGGAATGTGGAAGCTACTACAGAGTGTTAAAAACTCAGATCAATTCCCTTCTCTCTTGCTGCTCCCGGCTTGGAGTAAATAAGATGGGAATAAAACTCATCTTTGGTGTCAGTTCATAGTTGTGGGCTGTTCCTGAAAGTTTTGCAGGCAGGATGCTGAAAGTTCTCTCCTGCTGGGCTCTTCTGGGATGCTCTGTAGGGACCAGCACAGGGGCTGGATGCACGTGCCTGGAGACCTCTTCTCCGTGGACAGGTAAGGATGGTAACGTACTTCGAGAGCTGAGCTTGACGTTCGCCAGAGCACAGCAGATTTTCTTGCCTGGAACAATGAGTGGATTACATCTGCATTAAAATAAAGCAAAAATTGGTTAATTCAGGATGAATCAGCCCTTTGTATCCCTTTTTACAGAGCTGTTTCTGTAGTCTTGCATGACCAGGATAAATTGTTTTTCAGATGATGGGAATAACGGATTGAGTCCACGTTGTTCTGGAGGCTGCACACACGCAGAAGGAGACTCCAACAACTCCTGTGCACTCCAGGAATAGATTGTAAGGCAGCAACAGGTTCCTTGGAGGAAAGCGTGAACAAAGAATTAAATTACTTACCCAAGGTCACAGTGAGTATGTGTTGGGCCTGTGACCTGTTTTCCACTGTCTTAAACTCCGTGGCTTCCTCTGCACTCGCTCCAACAGCTCCATGTCCTCCCTGTGCTGAGGACTCCAGAGCTGGACCCAGGGCTCCAGGTGGGTCTCTCAGAGTGGAGCAGAGGGGCAGGATCCCCTCCCTCCCTGCTGGTCCCACGGCTCTGGATGCAGCCCAGGACACGGGTGGTTTCTGGGCTGTGAGTGCACACTGCTGGCTCACGTTGAGCTCCTCAACCCATGAGTCCTGCTCCTCAGAGCTGCTCTCAATGCACTCTCTGCCCAGCCTGGATTTGTGCTTGGAATTGCCACGACTCAGGTGCAGGACCTTGCACTTTGGCCTTGTTGAACTTCACAAGTGCATAAATCTCCCAGGGGGGGTGAGATGTGGGCTGGGAAAGTTCTGCAGTGGCTACGCTGAGGCGCTGGCAGACCAAGCAGAGGTAGGTCTGTGCTTTATGGCATAGGCAGAAGTGGGGTTGGGCTCAGGTTCTTCTGCCTCCCTGGTGAATGTGGACTAAGATAAAATTTAACAAGGCTAGGGGCCTCTCCCCTCAGTACCACGACAGATGCACTTTGTGTTCTGTTTTGGAGATCCCAGTCAGATGGAATAATTAGGTGGCAACACAACTTATTGCCTGCAGCCCTGTAAAGCTCGTGAAGCTCTCCTGCAGCCCTCAGCTGGTATTTCATCAACGTGTCGTAACTTTTATTAAGCCTAAATGCAATGCTTCTGAGATACTAAATTTAAAATGTGCCTGGAAACCAGGGCCATTTTTTGTCTGATTTACATATTGCAGCATCATGCAAACTGGGGATAGGATGACAAGGAGCCTGGATTACAGCCTTGTCCCTGGGGATGCTTAAGAGACTTCTGTCCTGCTGTGAGACCTCTGGTGCATCACCAGGTACCAGGGAAGCGAGAGGTGGGTTGGAGCCTTTGAGGCTTTGGCTGCTGTTATGGATCAAGAAAGGATGTGGTGCACAAGGTAGCTTCAGTGCAAGCTCTGTGTGTGGTGACAGTGGCTTCAGCTGCATATCAAGAAATGCTTGTGAGTCCTTGCAGAAGCAGCCTCCAGGATTCTGAGGCCAGCCTGCCAGCATCGCCTTGCATCTGACAGGAACCCAAAAACTTTGCCAAATGTTGGAGACTAGCTTAAAATGCTAAAGAGTATTTAAACCCCGTGGAAATTGTAAAACAAGGGTGTTATTAAAATGGAATTAAGGACAAAAGAGTTGCTAATATTGTCAAGAAAAGGGAGAATAAGAACATTTTGGTTTTAAATAGTATTAGAATATTAGCTGAAATCTAGAAATAAGGCTTATCTATAAAACATTGTATCTGAGAAGGTTCCAGTTCATGGATGAGATGTTAACTCGATTTCAAGCACCTCATAACGCATTCTCTCTCTGTTGGGGCTGTCCTGGAGCTGGGAGGGCAGGGAGGTGGGTGTGAAACACGGGCTGTCCCAGTGGATCAGCTTGTAACTTGTTCTCAGCCTCTGGCATGTGTGATGGGCTCGTAAGGTACAGTTCTCCCTCTACCTGGGGAGGCTGGAGATGGAAGGAGAGCAAAGCAGCCCTGAGGCTTATCTAAAATGCTCCATGGAACCGCTCACCTCTGGCTTAGGCAGAGGAAGATCATATGTGGGGGCAAATGGGCAGTGCAAGGTCACCTCTGCATCTTGTGGCTTTCAGCTGGTTGGAAAACCTTCCTGGTGAATATTGCTGGCAAGCACGCTTGTCGTTAAATATGTTCGTTAGCACATGGTTGATTCTGAAACTTAGCTATAATTATTGGTGGAGCTGGCAGTGGTGCCTATAATTAAGGTTGCCAGACATTTCCCATTAAAAGATTCTCTTTTCCAATGCCACCTCCTTGCCAACGTGTAGCTGTTCAGGCTGAAATTTGCCGTCGCAGGCCACTGGCTTGGGCTGGTCTTCGTGTGCATGAACGTGTGTGTAAGAAAGCAGGAGTAAAATATGATTTAACCAGGTCCAAGAGTGTGATACAGGGAGAAGACACTGTTTTATAGTTATTTAAGGGGAAAAAAATCCCAACATGCACATTGTCGAGAAAACCTGGCACTTCCATGCTTTAGTTCTATTTTCACAGGGACTTGAAAATTGGCTTTGTGACTGACCTGGGCTTTTTTCCCCCTCCTTCAGATTCCCCTTCCTGCTTTTGGCTATGTCAGGTGGCTCAGCGTATCCTCTGTCCATGTGAGGAGAAGAGAGGAGGTGCCCTGATGTTTGTCTGGAACTTGTGCAGCCCGAGACTTCAAGAAGGATGCAGGCTCTACTCCTTTCCAGAGCAGGTTAGTGACCTCTTACATGGTTTGGCCCTGGAATAACGAGAATGCAGCTTGGATTTCCCATACCCTGTGTGTTTCTCCAGCTGGCTCCCAGGACATGGAGTCAATCGTGTGTGCACTGATTGCACCAGGGACAACAGTTTTCTGTCGTGATGATTAGAGGTAGAAGGGGAATACAGAGTAGGTTGTATAAGGAGATGGACTGGGAAAGGGTGACTGAATATCCAGTGAGGTGGGTAAATCCTTGGAGGGTCTGTATCCTGGGCTGCATCCAAAGCAGTAGGACCAGCGGGCTGCGGGGAGACCTTAGAGCACCTTCTAGTATTGAAAGGGGCTCCAGGAAAGCTGGGGAGGCACAAGGATAGGGTGAGGGTCAGCATTTTGAAGCTGAAAGTTGGAACTGGATAGGCTTTAAGTTCCCTTCCAACCCAAACCATTCAGCTACTGTATGATTCTACTCATTCAGACTTGAGAGCTTTGCCATGGCGCCATGTGCCCACATCCCCTCCTCAGCTGAGGTCAGATGGGGGTTGAGGAGAAAGCCCTGAGAGTGGCAACTGCTTTGGGGGAACCATCATTAGAAGCAACGTTTTTACCCTGGCTCAAGGCTTTCAGTCAAAGCCGGGGAAATCTTCCCTCAGAGCCTTTTATTTGCCAAAACACATCAAGTCATGTCAAATTTACAGAGTTATTTTGGCTGTAATGTCAAAAATTGTTTCCAGCTTGAATACTGCGTTGAGGTGTTTTGTTTCTGTTTAGCTCTGCAAACAAAACCACCTCCCTGGAAAGAATTGATTTTGTAGTCAGTGCAGGGCTTGAACACTACACAGGCAGAGAGGCCCGGGGCTTCTGATTCTGCAGCAGAAACTCAGAAGAACATCGAAAAGCTGCTGATGGAAGGACCACTGTTATGTGGGACTGGATTCCTGCACCTTGAATGCTGGGTTCAGTTTTGGACCCTTCACTACAAGAAGGATATTGAGGGGCTGGAGTGCCTCCAGAGAAGGGAACAGAGCTGGGAAAGGGGCTGGAGAACAGGGTTATGAGGAGCAGCTGAGGGAACTGAGGTTGCTTATCTTGGAGAAAAGGAGGCTGAGAGGAGATGACTGTATTGCTGTCTTCAACTGCCTGAAGGGAAGTTGTGGTGAGGTGGATGTTGGTCTCTTCTCCCAAGTGACAAGTGATAGGATGAGAGGAAAAGGCTTCAAGTTGTGCAAGGGGAGGTTTAGGTTGCATATTAGGAAAAAGTCCTTCACCAAGAGGGTTCTCAAGCATTGGCAGAGGCTGCGT